>NW_027182567.1:4580000-4720000 GCF_040807025.1 Struthio camelus
CCAGCTCCCAGCTCCCAGCTCCCAGCTCCCAGCTCCCAGCTCCAGGCAGCAGCCAGGCTGAGCAGCTAGAGGCACGCACGCACAAAATGCGCCCACACCTATACGCGGCCCGTCTCCACGTGGCTGGCCCCACAGATAAACACACACTTGGCTCAGGTGCCCTGGTCCGCCCAGGAGCTAACTCGCACACCCTCACTCTCTCCAGTCTCCGGCCCACACGGCCACCTCGAGGCCATCATCAAAGCTTCTTAGCCTACTCGCTGGCCGGGCTGCCTTGAAATTTGCTAGCAATCACCCCCTGGCAAGCTGCCCCTCACGCGCTCCAGGGGCTGCGCCAGAGACGCACGGGCACCCTGGCCCCCGGTGTGACTCCCGTGGCTGGCACGTGCCCCTCCGTCCACACGCAGGCACACACAACAGAGAGTCTCCTCACCCAGGAAACTAGTTAGAAAGAGCGTTTAATGGGAAGACGGGAGCGGGGCCTCTCACAGCTTCCAGGCCGCCAGAGTCTCCTACTTCTTGGGCTCTTTCCACCAATTGCTCCGCTTCCTTTTCTTCCGTCCACACGCCTTCACAGCTGCAGGTTTCCAGGAGTTCTTGTTCTGGTGCCACAGGCTCTTCTTCAGCTAGGCTGCTGTGTGTTTCGCGTTGCTTCGGGCTTCTGTCAGGCAGCACAGTGCTCCCAGGCTCCGTGCTAGCCAGGCCTGCTGATGCGAAGGCAGACAGGTCTGCTCCTTCAAGCTGTGGTGGGGGCGGCAGGCACAGGGCCTGGGCAGTGCCCACTGAGGACGGCCTCTTCCATTTGGCTCCCCTCACTATTGCCCCTGCGGGAGGCTGTTTCGGTGTGCAGGACGGCACCTTGCATTTTGCCGCCTGCGCTCTCCTCCCTCTGCGGAAGCACTGCTGCTGTTGTTCTTTCTAGGCTGTTGGGCTCCCAGATGGGCCCTGCGCCTTTTGCAGTCATCTGCGCACAAGCCCCCTCGCTCACACTCTGCCCAGCCGCTGCAGCTGCTTCTGAGCCGGTTGTTTCTGGCGGGAGGGCAGAGGCTTGGCTCTCCTTCTGCACGGGCAGCTCAGCAGCAGGCACTTCTGGGCTTAGCAATGAAGGGCGCCCAGGCTCGCCGGCCTCTCCCGGGGCAGGTGCCTCACTAGGCACTCCCGGAGCCCACGCTTGCTCGGAGGAGTGCAAGGCAGGAGTTTGCTCTTCTGCCTCAGGTGTGCCAGGGACCGCACCCACAACTGCTCCTGCGCCCTCTGCTCCCTCGGGGAGGGGGTCACTCTCGCCTTCCAGCTGCACAGGCATCTCAGACGCTGCCGTGCCCGCAGGCCCCAAGGCAGAGGCGCCGCCTTCGTCCACGTTTTGCGCCTGGGCAGAACGGGAGCACAAAGTGTGAAGAAGGCACACGCAGCTGGAGAAACGAAGGGCAGCCAAAAAGAAGGGGCAGGCGGCAGCACCCACGCCAAAGACCAAGCCAGGAAGAGATGCTGCTGGCAAGGCAGGCAAGAGGCTAGGAGCACATCAGCGCCGCCCCCCCACCAGCCCCCCCGGCCCCCCATGGCTCCTGCACATTTGAAGCGGAGGGAGTGGAGCCATTTTCTGACCTCCCTTTGCAGAGGTGCCTCAGCCACCACTGCCTCTCTGCCTGCGACTGAAGGTACCATCAGGTATGTGCCCCACAGTAGCGCATCATCTCTCCCGTCGCACTGCTCTGGGCAGGAGCCTGAACGGCAACTGCTGCTGCACCTCCGCAGTCAAAAACACCACCTCCTCCCTCCTTTCCTGCAGGAAGTGTAGCCACCTCACTGTGCACGCGCGCGCCTCAGCGGCAGCTGCTGCCACACATTGGTTGGCATCGGCACAGTCACCCTGGTAGGCCAGCCAGACTTCCTTAGAGTCTTGCCTTTCCGGCCTGGAAAGCATTCCAATGCTTTGCAAGGGCCTTTCGGGCCGGCCTGCGTGCCTCTTCAGGACTCCTACCTTCTCCTCTGGGGCTTGCTTCTCCCTCTCCTCCAGGTGCTGTGGCTCAGCACAGCCTGCACAAGGCAGGTCCCCATCCGCAGCCTCAAGGGGCTGCAGCTTGGCCAGCGCTTCCTCTTCTTCCCGCTCGATGGCCACACAAGCTTTCTCCAGCACTTCCTCAATCAAGTCTTCCACCATGGGCTGGAGCTCAGCATCCAAGTGGCACTGGCACAGCTGGGCGGGCGTCAGTGCAACAGGGAGAAAGCACCGGAGAGCACTGTCATTCTTAGCCTCTTAGCAAGGAGAAAGGAGGAGGAGCAAAGCACTTGTGCTGAAGGCAGTGCTGGCCACTGCAGGGGGCGGCCCCCTAGGGCAGCTGTCGCAGGAAGCACAAGCACAGCCGCGGGCTACAGGACGAGTGGGCCGGCGGGAGATGGAGCCTGTCGCATGGGCGCGGCAACTCAACAGACCTCCTCACAGGTCTCCTCCTCCTTGGCAGCCGCCAGGAAGAGGCAGAGCGCTCCCCGGCACCTCCTGCCTGCTCCTCTAGGTCTTGCCAGCCCCGCTCAGCCTGCATGCTAGCGCTATGGGGGAGAGCCTGCCCCAGCGCTGTAATCTGGAGCTGAAAGCAGCACGGCCACCGCCATCTGCAGAAGCACCTTGCACGGTGCTGCCGCTCACCTCGCAGCAGACAGAGGAAACCACGGGCTTTTGCTTTCTCTGAGGAGAAGGTGCCCGACGGTGCTGCTCAGTTTTGCATGAGCAAGTGAGCTGTGCCCACTGTGCAGGGGACAGTGCTTGGGGAGAGGGCTTGCGGCCCGGAGTAGGGCCCGGCCTACCTCTCCTTGTCCTCCTTGTGTGGCCACATCTCTTCCTCGTGCTGTTTTGGCAGAGCGGGGCGAGCGGGGTGGGGCCGCAAGTGCAGCTTCCTGACTGGCCCCGTGCACCACTGCTGCGCACTGCCGAGGCTCTTCTGCGTGCAGCTCTGGGAAGCAAAAGCAGGAGGACTGCTGCAGCCTGCATGCTGTTCAGCTTTCCACCGGAAGGCATGCTTTTTACAGCTACGATTCAGCAGGGCAAACTGTCTCCACGGGATGGGCAGCAAAAGGACTGCTGCGCAGGAAAGCAACAAGCCCCAACTCCAGAGGCCCACCAGCTTTGGCTGGGGCTCAGCCCTTGCAGCCCCCGCTCTCCACAGTGTCTGGAAGGGAAGTCTACCTCTCGGGCTCGTCCCGCAGAGACAATTGACCGCGCTCAGGAAAGGAGGGCCAGGGCATCCCCCGGCTTATCAGCATTTGTCAGTGGGAAGGGGAAGAGACCAAAACTTCCACAGCAGGCAACCTCCTTGCTTGCCCGCCCTACGGGACTCCCTGGCAAAAAGCCGCTGTGCGCGTTGTTGGAAGCAGTGCAGGTGGCTCAGCGGGGCTGCAGCAGAGGGAACGCTCCGAAAGCCACGACCACATCTGTCTAGCCTGTGCTGCAGCCGTCTGCCCGGTTTGCAAGACAGCCCAGCCGGAAATGATTTCCAGGGCCAAAACCTTCGGCCCTGTGCCCATGGTGAGGCCACTGCCCGCTTTCACACTCTTCCTGCAAAGACATGCTCTCTGCTTTCCTATTCACCAGCAGGTGGGGTTTTTCGGATGCCTCTCTGAAGAGCAGCCTGGGAGAGCCACCTGCTCGCACGCTCCTGCTAAAGCAAGGAGTCCAAGAACGTGTCTTGACACTACCTGGAGGGGGAGAGCCAGGAAAGCCTCCGCCCGCCATCCTGAACTCTGGCTGATGCTACCGAGCTCAACATTGACTACGCTGTGCAGGTGCCTCTGGGCGAGCCAGTTTTTGGTTTGGGGATGAAAGTCAAGGCCGTGCAGCCGCCTACCTGTCTGCCCTTTGGCGTGCTTTCTGGCTGCCGCAGGCGCGGGCGTTGGGGGCCGCATCCGCCTCTGCACTCGCACTCCGGCCAGTCGTCGTCCCACTGCTTCTCGCTGGCTCGCAATCTCCCGCCAGCCAGGCTGGGCAGCAGGGAGGGCAAGCATGTCACAAGAGACTTGCTATGCAACTGCCACGGCTTTCTCTCCGGGGCTAAGGAAGACTTGCTGCTTGCCTCCTGCAAACCTGCTCTTTCCTTTGGCTCGTCAGCGCCCTGACCCTGACGAGGCGGCTCTCGGCTCTGTAGCCCACAGGGCTGGTGCTGTAGGCAGCGCCCCAGGCGCTGCCCGCCAGGCACCCAGCCCAGGGCCCTTTCAGGCTGCTGGGGCAGCCACAAAAGGCACAGCCCCACACAAGGCACCCAAACGTGGCGGAGAGGGGACAGGCCGCCCTCCCGCGCTCTCCTGCGCCACTGGCCAGTTCCTCCCAAACGCCGGCGCGGAGCAAGCGGCCGCTGTCTCGATGGCTTTGGCCCCTGCCAAAAGTGCCCGGGAGCCCTGGGCACAGCCTGGCTGCTGCCAGCCATGCCCGGCCCTTCCTGCCCGCGGCTGCCCACAGTCACCTGCCAAGGGCTCTGCCCGCTCCCGGGCAATGGCAGGCAGTGGGCAGCCCCGGGCTGCTGCCCCGCTGCTGCCAGCCGGCCCGCTCCTCCACGCTGCACCCCACCGGGCCCGGCGCACCTCCCGGGGAGCCACCCGCCCTCTGCTGCAACACCTCCCACCAACACTCAGCAAGGGCCCCGCCCAGAGGGAGCCACCGCTTACCTCCACCAAAACCAACGTCTCCACGCTCTTGGCTGTCAGCGCCACCGACTAGGCAAGAGAACAAAGAGCCAACGTGAGCAACTTGTGGCAGGGGCTGTTTCCGAAGGCCCACTTGCTCTCTGGGTGCAGCGGAAACCCCGGGCACACTTACCAGATTGTAGAAGCCGACCACCTCGACGAGACGCCGAATGGAGGCCAGTCGGGTGACCCTGGGCTCCTGGGCTCCTCGGCTTTGCCTGGCCACAGGGCAGAGGCAAGGCAAGAGCTCTGTCACAGCCAGACCTCTCTCCCTCTCTCCCCTGCAAGCAGCCCACGCTTCCACAGCACCCTGACACAGGAGACCTTCCCGCGCTTCTCGCTGGCAGCACCGCTCTCTAACACCCCCGCGGCCTGCTGACTACGCGCCTCTTCCGCGTGGAAACGGGAAGCGGCAGCTCACAGCTCTCCATCCATGCAAGCCAGGAGCTGTGCTGACAGCGCCGTGGCAGTGGGGTTACTTTGCAAGCGCAAGGCTCAGCAACTCGCACCGTCCGGCCCAGTGCAGGGGGCGCCCCTTTCCCCCAGCGACAGTGCGGGCAGAGCTGCCCCTGGAGATCTCCACCCACCTTCAGCCTTCAGCCTTGTCTCGGCAGGTGGAATTCCCTGGCAAGGCTTACCTGAGGAGCCGGTCGAGCCAGAGCTCCTTCACCTCCTGCGCCCTGCAGAGAGAAGGAGAAAGAGCCTCACACCTCGCTGCTCCTCATCCTGCGGAGTGACGCGGGCCCCACACACATGCCCGCGCGCGCCCTGGCCCTGGGGAGAGTGCCCGGGCCAGGCTCGAGCCTCGTGGGGCAGCACAGGCACTCGCCACAAGTTCTGCCTTCCTCAGGCCTTGCAGAGGAGCTACTACTTGTCTTTCTGGCCCCTTCTCTTCTCGCCTTCCCTCACTTGAGGAGAGCAAAAGCCCTTGGAGCCCTTTGGCAGGGGAAAGAGGAGACAGGGCGAGTGCCCTGGCAGGGCGATGCGGCAAGGGGGCTGCAGCGTGAGGCGTTCGCAAGGGACAATCTCTGTGGCGCACAGCGGAGCCGGGGGGCCCGCGAGAGCCTCTGCCTTGCCTACGGACTTGTGGCAAGAGCCTGCCCCTCTGTGGCAGCTCCGGCCCTCCTGCCAAGGAGCTTGCTCCCCTGCCTTCCCAGGAAGGCTCACGGCTCTGCCTCCGCCCGCGGGCAAGCAGCAGCCCCGGCGCGCCTCTTCCCGCCTGCCCAAACTCAGGGGGTCCTGCTCGGAAAGCAAAGCGCGGCCTCTACTCTCACCCGCCCAGCCTGGCCGGAGCCCCAGCAGGCCCGCTGAGGCCTGAAGGCGAGCCCGGTGGCCGGCACCCGCCACCGCCAAACTCCCTGGGCCCACGACTCACCCAAAAGTCACCATGCACACGTTGGTGGGCCAGGCGAGGAGGAGGGTGTTGCTGCACTTGATGCCCAGCTCCTCCTCCACTTGCTTAGGCCCACCTGCCGCCTCGTCCTCGCCGCACACCACCCACAGCTCGCTGAGAGGCACCCGGTGCTTCAGCCAGAAGGTGGAGCCCCATCTGCAGGGCAGGAGAGCAGGGAGTGAGTTGCAGCTGGCCCTTGTGGTGGGGGCAGCCCCAGCAGTCGTGCAGGCAGAGCCACTTCCCAGGGGCGGAGCCTTGGGGCGGCCCCCCGAGCCTCCCAGAGAGGCAGAAAGGAGCCTCAGTGCCCGGCCTCCCAGAGAGGGCGCTGCCGACAAGGCGCTGCTGCCTCAGGGGCCGCTGCTCAGGAGGCGCCAACCACACGGCTGTCCTTTTCCTCTGACACCTCCCCGAATTAACGGCACACTGGCTCTGCCCCTGCAGCTTAGGGACAGCCCTGCAGGGCACTGCAGGTGGTTTGGACCACGAGTGCTCGTGGGGAGCAAAGGGCATGGCCAGAGCGGACGCTCAGGGAGGGCAGGAGGAGGACGGCCGCCTTGTGGACGACGTGCCTGGGGCTTTTGGATGCTGGAAGCTTTGCCAAGCCGCGTTTGGCAGTGCTGATACTTGCTGCAGGCAGCAGCTGTTCCGGGAGGAGCAAAGGCCAAGAGCTTGCCTCAGAGCCCTTCTGCTGCCCAGCTGTGGCCACCTCCGTTGGCATGCGGGCTGACAGGAAAGCACGCGCCGCCTTGCTGTTGCGGCCCTGCCAGAGTTAAAATGAAGCAGGCCGTGGCCGCGGCGGGCCGGCGGCTGTGCAGGCAGCCCCTAGGAGGCACTCTCCGCTGCCGCGGGAGCTGCTCAGGGCAGGAGCGGCGCCCTGCGGCTGCTGGCAGAGGCCGCGGCGCGCAGGAAGGGCGGCTCTGCTTGCCGTTCTTACTTGCAGCTGGCAACAGCCATGGCGTCTGGGAAGAGCAGCAGGTGCCTCTGCTTCGTGCGGTGGCGGCGCGTCACGGCCACGCGTTCGCTGAGGAGCAGCTGGGGGCTCCTGCTGGACACGAAGAGGCTCGGCGGCTGCTGGGGCTGGGAGGCTTCGCTCCGCGAGGCGGGCGCGAGGCGGGCGCGAGGAGCCCCCCGGCGAAGGCCCCTGGGCCATGCCTGCGTGCTGGCAGCGGGGCTGGCAGCACCCGTCCTGCTGCAGCAGTTGGCCTGGCCCATGGTGCCGCGAGGGGCCCCTGAAGCAGCGTCCCTGTGCCTGGCAGTGCCGCTGGGCTGGGAGCCTCTGTCTCCCCACGCTGCCCCGCGCTGGCACAGAGCCGCACTGGGGGACGGAGGCTGCTGGCCATGGCCGAGGTCACTGTGGGTGCCACGGCGGCACGTTGTGATGCGGCGCCTGGGCCACGGGGTACCTCCGGGCGGGGTGGGGGGCGGGCGCAGGGGGCACGGGCAGGGCTCTTCCCAGCCACCCGCTGCCTCCGACGCCCCACCATTTCCTTTGCTCACAGGCAGCGGTTGAACTGCTTCCAATGGTCCCGCCTTTTCCTTCTTGCCTGTCAAGCTCAGTCCAACCCACTGAAAAGCCTCTGTCAAAGCCACAGCCGAAGAGCGTGGCGCACATGCTTCGTCCAAGGCTTCTGCATCTGCTTACGTACCTGCAGAGCCTCTTCTCCAGCAGCTTCACCATCCTTGCTGCTGCAGCCAGAGGGACTTGGCTCCCTCATTAGGGCCCCTTCCTGCAAGCTTGCCCTCCACTGCTCTCTTTCTCCCACTGAACTCGGAACCCTTCCGAGCAGTCCTCTCTCATCCTTCTGCCTCTCCAGAACAACAGGGAGGCTGCTGATCGCACCCGAGATGATGTGCTGGTGGAGCTTTCGTATGCTCCTGAGGGTGCCTGAAACACCCATCATGGCTGTCTTTGCCTTTGAAACGGCTGTAGACATCTGTGCTTGCCCCGCAGTTACCTGACACAGGACATTTGGCATCTTGGTCTTCCTAAGCTCTGTTGCAGGCGAGAGGTCTCTAAACCTCCTTTAAAGCCCCAGAGTGCACTGGCTATTGCTTTCCTGCCCCCCCACCCCCACCCCCCCACTTAGGCAGGCAAGAGTATCTCTAGGAAGGGTTCTGAACCTCTCCCCAAAATCTTTATCAAGTGGTCGCTCTAGGAAAAAAACAAAAACCAAAAACCAAAAACACATCCATCTTTAGGAGAGACTTTGATCATCTGGATTCCCAGGAATCTAACCTTAGGGTTAGGGTTAGGGTTAGGGTTAGGGTTAGGGTTAGGGATAGGGTTGGGTTAGGGTTAGGGGTTAGGGTTAGGTTAGGGTTAGGGATAGGGTTGGGTTAAGGTTAGGGTTAGGGTTAGGGTTTAGGGTTTAGGGTTAGGGATTAGGGTTAGGGTTAGGGATAGGGTTGGGTTAGGGTTAGGGTTAGGGTTAGGGTTAAGGGTTAGGGTTAGGGTTAGGGTTAGGGTTTAGGGTTTAGGGTTAGGGTTAGTTTAGGGTTAGGGGTTAGGGTTAGGGTTAGGGTTAGGGATAGGGTTGGGTTAAGGTTAGGGTTAGGGTTAGGGTTTAGGGTTAGGGTTAGGGTTTAGGATTAGGGACAGGGTTGGGTTAGGGTTAGGGTTAAAGGTTAGGGTTAGGGTTAGGGTTAGGGTTAGGGTTAGGGTTAGGGTTAGGGTTAGGGTTAGGGTTAGGGTTAGGGTTAGTGCAGGCAGCCCGTGCAGACTGCTCAGGCCCGAGTTTGCCACGTTCTCCCCGAGTGGCACTGCTCGTAAGTAGAGCAGGGAAGTATGTGATTCATGGTAGCTCTAGGCAGAAAAGCTCCACAGGGCTTTGCCTCCCCTCTACAACGATTCATACTGAGCCGTCCAAGCCTGTTCCTTCACCCCACTTCTCCAGTTCTCGCCTGTTTGCACTGCTGTGGCTTGGTTGCCCGTAGGCCATTAGTGCACAGTCTGTGGCGCCTTGGAGCACCGAATACTGCATCGTGGAGGCAGATGAGGAGCCCCAGTCGGAGAGGCAACCCTCACCGCAAACCATTGCCTCTTGCTGACCAGAACGGACCAGGAATGCCCGTTTTTCTGAAATCTCTGTTGGACTAAAACTTGGACCTGAGCCTTCCAAATGCTCGGCGGCCCTTTCTCAAGAACACTTTGGCCACAGAGCGGGACCCTGTTCAGCCCTGGAACTCTCGGCAGCCAGGAAAGAGGGCGCAGAGGAGTGACATGGTGTCAGCCAGCAACTTCTCTCCCGCCCAGCTTCTCTCTGGGCCTTGCTGGCCAGAGAAGCCCAGCAACCTCTGGGAAATGCGCCTTTCCCTCTGTTCCTGCGTGACAATGTTGCCTTGCCAATCCTTTACCTTGAAGGACTGGAGACTGCTGCTTGAGGCCAGCCACTCCCTGTGAGAAGGAACTGTTGCGAGTTGTGTTTCCTGGTTCCTCTTGTTCCCCCAGGGGAGACGTGTGCTTTGCTGTGGCGGGAAGCTTCCTGCAGCAATGCCACTCGTGTATCTCCGTGTCAGAAGCTGTGCCTCTGTTTCTGCAGCTGTGTCTTGAAGAGGGGTCAGACACGTGGCCACTTTCTTTGCCCCCCCACTGGCACCACTGCTGCTCCCAGCACAGTGGCCTCACAGTCCTCAGCCCCATCCACTTCATGGAGGGAGCTGGAGACCATTTGGGAAGGCCAATGCTGTCCACACTCCAGTGCTCAATAGCACTGCAGCGCGCCGTGCAGCCCTTTCTATTCGGAAAGGCAAATGGATGTTCACCTCTGAAATAGCACTCTCTACCATACACACGTTCCTCCAAAGCTGTCTTGCTAGAGCCATGCTCTCTCTAATAAACTCTGAAAAGGTAAAAACCTTAGGATTCTCTTAGGACACTGTCGGGCAAGTACTGTGATTCCTCAGATGCTGACGCCGGCCACTTGGACCGTGTGGCAGTTAAACGGCCTGCCCGAGCTTCCCAGGCCAGCAGAAGTGTACCAAAGGCTCCGGTCCCTACACGCCGAGAGCAGCGCTGTGTCGCGAAGGGAAGTTGTCACTGCAGGCTTGGGAAGGGGTTGTCAGGCGGGAGAGGGGAAAGGCAGCGTGAGCCCTGGGAGAGGCTGCCGCCCACCACGTGGCACCACGGTCCTTGGGTGGGAAGGGCAGGCTGATGTCATCTGGCCTTGTCTGGAAGGAGCCTTGGAGCAGGAAGGCTCTTGCCTTGCCAGGAAGCCCAGAGCCCCCCTCCCCCTCCCGCCCGCCCCCCCAGCCCCCCTCCCCCGCTAACAGTGTGTGCAGAAGAGGAGAGGAAGGTGACGTCCCCTCAGCCCAAGACACCACGGGCTCACAGCCACAGGGGCGGCTGTTACTTTGGCGCCTCTGCCTCAGCCAACCCTTCAGCGGTCCCAGAAAGACCCTCTGTCTGCGTAGCGGCGAGCTGCTGCCCCTGTGCTCCTCAGCATCGTGGTGAGAACGAGACAGCAAGGGCATGTGAAGCTGCAGAGGGGATTCGTGGCCCCCAATCTCTCGGTCGCCACTGCTCCCAGCAGAAAGAGGGAAGAGCCCAAGAGCTGGTGACGCAGAAGCTCTACGGGCTGGAAAAGCTGGTGCTTGCCCTGCACGACCTGACTGATGCAGAAGGCCGAGCAGAAGCAGCCGCAGCCCTGGCTGTCTCTGAGGTTGTCGAGAGGCGCCGCCATGAAGCTCAGCACGCTTCTTGGGCGCCCAGAGTCACAGCCAGAGCAGCCTCCGCCTCCAATTGCAGCTGGGCCACAGAGGCACTTTCGCTCGGAGGAACAACACTTTGTTCAGGCTGTCCAAGAGCTGGGGGCAGCGCTTCCTTCTTCTCTGGCATGGCCTTCATGGAAGCAGGTGGCGTGCGAGGGCGAGGTGCTTCCGCACAGTCGGCCTCGGCAGTCCCTGTGCCTGAATGGGCAACAGCGTTTGGAGGGGCTGGAGGCGCTGGCCCCATGGAGCTGAGGCTGCCGCAGCCCCAGCTCCCAGCTCCCAGCTCCCAGCTCCCAGCTCCCAGCTCCCAGCTCCCAGCTCCAGGCAGCAGCCAGGCTGAGCAGCTAGAGGCACGCACGCACAAAATGCGCCCACACCTATACGCGGCCCGTCTCCACGTGGCTGGCCCCACAGATAAACACACACTTGGCTCAGGTGCCCTGGTCCGCCCAGGAGCTAACTCGCACACCCTCACTCTCTCCAGTCTCCGGCCCACACGGCCACCTCGAGGCCATCATCAAAGCTTCTTAGCCTACTCGCTGGCCGGGCTGCCTTGAAATTTGCTAGCAATCACCCCCTGGCAAGCTGCCCCTCACGCGCTCCAGGGGCTGCGCCAGAGACGCACGGGCACCCTGGCCCCCGGTGTGACTCCCGTGGCTGGCACGTGCCCCTCCGTCCACACGCAGGCACACACAACAGAGAGTCTCCTCACCCAGGAAACTAGTTAGAAAGAGCGTTTAATGGGAAGACGGGAGCGGGGCCTCTCACAGCTTCCAGGCCGCCAGAGTCTCCTACTTCTTGGGCTCTTTCCACCAATTGCTCCGCTTCCTTTTCTTCCGTCCACACGCCTTCACAGCTGCAGGTTTCCAGGAGTTCTTGTTCTGGTGCCACAGGCTCTTCTTCAGCTAGGCTGCTGTGTGTTTCGCGTTGCTTCGGGCTTCTGTCAGGCAGCACAGTGCTCCCAGGCTCCGTGCTAGCCAGGCCTGCTGATGCGAAGGCAGACAGGTCTGCTCCTTCAAGCTGTGGTGGGGGCGGCAGGCACAGGGCCTGGGCAGTGCCCACTGAGGACGGCCTCTTCCATTTGGCTCCCCTCACTATTGCCCCTGCGGGAGGCTGTTTCGGTGTGCAGGACGGCACCTTGCATTTTGCCGCCTGCGCTCTCCTCCCTCTGCGGAAGCACTGCTGCTGTTGTTCTTTCTAGGCTGTTGGGCTCCCAGATGGGCCCTGCGCCTTTTGCAGTCATCTGCGCACAAGCCCCCTCGCTCACACTCTGCCCAGCCGCTGCAGCTGCTTCTGAGCCGGTTGTTTCTGGCGGGAGGGCAGAGGCTTGGCTCTCCTTCTGCACGGGCAGCTCAGCAGCAGGCACTTCTGGGCTTAGCAATGAAGGGCGCCCAGGCTCGCCGGCCTCTCCCGGGGCAGGTGCCTCACTAGGCACTCCCGGAGCCCACGCTTGCTCGGAGGAGTGCAAGGCAGGAGTTTGCTCTTCTGCCTCAGGTGTGCCAGGGACCGCACCCACAACTGCTCCTGCGCCCTCTGCTCCCTCGGGGAGGGGGTCACTCTCGCCTTCCAGCTGCACAGGCATCTCAGACGCTGCCGTGCCCGCAGGCCCCAAGGCAGAGGCGCCGCCTTCGTCCACGTTTTGCGCCTGGGCAGAACGGGAGCACAAAGTGTGAAGAAGGCACACGCAGCTGGAGAAACGAAGGGCAGCCAAAAAGAAGGGGCAGGCGGCAGCACCCACGCCAAAGACCAAGCCAGGAAGAGATGCTGCTGGCAAGGCAGGCAAGAGGCTAGGAGCACATCAGCGCCGCCCCCCCACCAGCCCCCCCGGCCCCCCATGGCTCCTGCACATTTGAAGCGGAGGGAGTGGAGCCATTTTCTGACCTCCCTTTGCAGAGGTGCCTCAGCCACCACTGCCTCTCTGCCTGCGACTGAAGGTACCATCAGGTATGTGCCCCACAGTAGCGTATCATCTCTCCCGTCGCACTGCTCTGGGCAGGAGCCTGAACGGCAACTGCTGCTGCACCTCCGCAGTCAAAAACACCACCTCCTCCCTCCTTTCCTGCAGGAAGTGTAGCCACCTCACTGTGCACGCGCGCGCCTCAGCGGCAGCTGCTGCCACACATTGGTTGGCATTGGCACAGTCACCCTGGTAGGCCAGCCAGACTTCCTTAGAGTCTTGCCTTTCCGGCCTGGAAAGCATTCCAATGCTTTGCAAGGGCCTTTCGGGCCGGCCTGCGTGCCTCTTCAGGACTCCTACCTTCTCCTCTGGGGCTTGCTTCTCCCTCTCCTCCAGGTGCTGTGGCTCAGCACAGCCTGCACAAGGCAGGTCCCCATCCGCAGCCTCAAGGGGCTGCAGCTTGGCCAGCGCTTCCTCTTCTTCCCGCTCGATGGCCACACAAGCTTTCTCCAGCACTTCCTCAATCAAGTCTTCCACCATGGGCTGGAGCTCAGCATCCAAGTCGCACTGGCACAGCTGGGCGGGCGTCAGTGCAACAGGGAGAAAGCACCGGAGAGCACTGTCATTCTTAGCCTCTTAGCAAGGAGAAAGGAGGAGGAGCAAAGCACTTGTGCTGAAGGCAGTGCTGGCCACTGCAGGGGGCGGCCCCCTAGGGCAGCTGTCGCAGGAAGCACAAGCACAGCCGCGGGCTACAGGACGAGTGGGCCGGCGGGAGATGGAGCCTGTCGCATGGGCGCGGCAACTCAACAGACCTCCTCACAGGTCTCCTCCTCCTTGGCAGCCGCCAGGAAGAGGCAGAGCGCTCCCCGGCACCTCCTGCCTGCTCCTCTAGGTCTTGCCAGCCCCGCTCAGCCTGCATGCTAGCGCTATGGGGGAGAGCCTGCCCCAGCGCTGTAATCTGGAGCTGAAAGCAGCACGGCCACCGCCATCTGCAGAAGCACCTTGCACGGTGCTGCCGCTCACCTCGCAGCAGACAGAGGAAACCACGGGCTTTTGCTTTCTCTGAGGAGAAGGTGCCCGACGGTGCTGCTCAGTTTTGCATGAGCAAGTGAGCTGTGCCCACTGTGCAGGGGACAGTGCTTGGGGAGAGGGCTTGCGGCCCGGAGTAGGGCCCGGCCTACCTCTCCTTGTCCTCCTTGTGTGGCCACATCTCTTCCTCGTGCTGTTTTGGCAGAGCGGGGCGAGCGGGGTGGGGCCGCAAGTGCAGCTTCCTGACTGGCCCCGTGCACCACTGCTGCGCACTGCCGAGGCTCTTCTGCGTGCAGCTCTGGGAAGCAAAAGCAGGAGGACTGCTGCAGCCTGCATGCTGTTCAGCTTTCCACCGGAAGGCATGCTTTTTACAGCTACGATTCAGCAGGGCAAACTGTCTCCACGGGATGGGCAGCAAAAGGACTGCTGCGCAGGAAAGCAACAAGCCCCAACTCCAGAGGCCCACCAGCTTTGGCTGGGGCTCAGCCCTTGCAGCCCCCGCTCTCCACAGTGTCTGGAAGGGAAGTCTACCTCTCGGGCTCGTCCCGCAGAGACAATTGACCGCGGTCAGGAAAGGAGGGCCAGGGCATCCCCCGGCTTATCAGCATTTGTCAGTGGGAAGGGGAAGAGACCAAAACTTCCACAGCAGGCAACCTCCTTGCTTGCCCGCCCTACGGGACTCCCTGGCAAAAAGCCGCTGTGCGCGTTGTTGGAAGCAGTGCAGGTGGCTCAGCGGGGCTGCAGCAGAGGGAACGCTCCGAAAGCCACGACCACATGTGTCTAGCCTGTGCTGCAGCCGTCTGCCCGGTTTGCAAGACAGCCCAGCCGGAAATGATTTCCAGGGCCAAAACCTTCGGCCCTGTGCCCATGGTGAGGCCACTGCCCGCTTTCACACTCTTCCTGCAAAGACATGCTCTCTGCTTTCCTATTCACCAGCAGGTGGGGTTTTTCGGATGCCTCTCTGAAGAGCAGCCTGGGAGAGCCACCTGCTCGCACGCTCCTGCTAAAGCAAGGAGTCCAAGAACGTGTCTTGACACTACCTGGAGGGGGAGAGCCAGGAAAGCCTCCGCCCGCCATCCTGAACTCTGGCTGATGCTACCGAGCTCAACATTGACTACGCTGTGCAGGTGCCTCTGGGCGAGCCAGTTTTTGGTTTGGGGATGAAAGTCAAGGCCGTGCAGCCGCCTACCTGTCTGCCCTTTGGCGTGCTTTCTGGCTGCCGCAGGCGCGGGCGTTGGGGGCCGCATCCGCCTCTGCACTCGCACTCCGGCCAGTCGTCGTCCCACTGCTTCTCGCTGGCTCGCAATCTCCCGCCAGCCAGGCTGGGCAGCAGGGAGGGCAAGCATGTCACAAGAGACTTGCTATGCAACTGCCACGGCTTTCTCTCCGGGGCTAAGGAAGACTTGCTGCTTGCCTCCTGCAAACCTGCTCTTTCCTTTGGCTCGTCAGCGCCCTGACCCTGACGAGGGGGCTCTCGGCTCTGTAGCCCACAGGGCTGGTGCTGTAGGCAGCGCCCCAGGCGCTGCCCGCCAGGCACCCAGCCCAGGGCCCTTTCAGGCTGCTGGGGCAGCCACAAAAGGCACAGCCCCACACAAGGCACCCAAACGTGGCGGAGAGGGGACAGGCCGCCCTCCCGCGCTCTCCTGCGCCACTGGCCAGTTCCTCCCAAACGCCGGCGCGGAGCAAGCGGCCGCTGTCTCGATGGCTTTGGCCCCTGCCAAAAGTGCCCGGGAGCCCTGGGCACAGCCTGGCTGCTGCCAGCCATGCCCGGCCCTTCCTGCCCGCGGCTGCCCACAGTCACCTGCCAAGGGCTCTGCCCGCTCCCGGGCAATGGCAGGCAGTGGGCAGCCCCGGGCTGCTGCCCCGCTGCTGCCAGCCGGCCCGCTCCTCCACGCTGCACCCCACCGGGCCCGGCGCACCTCCCGGGGAGCCACCCGCCCTCTGCTGCAACACCTCCCACCAACACTCAGCAAGGGCCCCGCCCAGAGGGAGCCACCGCTTACCTCCACCAAAACCAACGTCTCCACGCTCTTGGCTGTCAGCGCCACCGACTAGGCAAGAGAACAAAGAGCCAACGTGAGCAACTTGTGGCAGGGGCTGTTTCCGAAGGCCCACTTGCTCTCTGGGTGCAGCGGAAACCCCGGGCACACTTACCAGATTGTAGAAGCCGACCACCTCGACGAGACGCCGAATGGAGGCCAGTCGGGTGACCCTGGGCTCCTGGGCTCCTCGGCTTTGCCTGGCCACAGGGCAGAGGCAAGGCAAGAGCTCTGTCACAGCCAGACCTCTCTCCCTCTCTCCCCTGCAAGCAGCCCACGCTTCCACAGCACCCTGACACAGGAGACCTTCCCGCGCTTCTCGCTGGCAGCACCGCTCTCTAACACCCCCGCGGCCTGCTGACTACGCGCCTCTTCCGCGTGGAAACGGGAAGCGGCAGCTCACAGCTCTCCATCCATGCAAGCCAGGAGCTGTGCTGACAGCGCCGTGGCAGTGGGGTTACTTTGCAAGCGCAAGGCTCAGCAACTCGCACCGTCCGGCCCAGTGCAGGGGGCGCCCCTTTCCCCCAGCGACAGTGCGGGCAGAGCTGCCCCTGGAGATCTCCACCCACCTTCAGCCTTCAGCCTTGTCTCGGCAGGTGGAATTCCCTGGCAAGGCTTACCTGAGGAGCCGGTCGAGCCAGAGCTCCTTCACCTCCTGCGCCCTGCAGAGAGAAGGAGAAAGAGCCTCACACCTCGCTGCTCCTCATCCTGCGGAGTGACGCGGGCCCCACACACATGCCCGCGCGCGCCCTGGCCCTGGGGAGAGTGCCCGGGCCAGGCTCGAGCCTCGTGGGGCAGCACAGGCACTCGCCACAAGTTCTGCCTTCCTCAGGCCTTGCAGAGGAGCTACTACTTGTCTTTCTGGCCCCTTCTCTTCTCGCCTTCCCTCACTTGAGGAGAGCAAAAGCCCTTGGAGCCCTTTGGCAGGGGAAAGAGGAGACAGGGCGAGTGCCCTGGCAGGGCGATGCGGCAAGGGGGCTGCAGCGTGAGGCGTTCGCAAGGGACAATCTCTGTGGCGCACAGCGGAGCCGGGGGGCCCGCGAGAGCCTCTGCCTTGCCTACGGACTTGTGGCAAGAGCCTGCCCCTCTGTGGCAGCTCCGGCCCTCCTGCAAAGGAGCTTGCTCCCCTGCCTTCCCAGGAAGGCTCACGGCTCTGCCTCCGCCCGCGGGCAAGCAGCAGCCCCGGCGCGCCTCTTCCCGCCTGCCCAAACTCAGGGGGTCCTGCTCGGAAAGCAAAGCGCGGCCTCTACTCTCACCCGCCCAGCCTGGCCGGAGCCCCAGCAGGCCCGCTGAGGCCTGAAGGCGAGCCCGGTGGCCGGCACCCGCCACCGCCAAACTCCCTGGGCCCACGACTCACCCAAAAGTCACCATGCACACGTTGGTGGGCCAGGCGAGGAGGAGGGTGTTGCTGCACTTGATGCCCAGCTCCTCCTCCACTTGCTTAGGCCCACCTGCCGCCTCGTCCTCGCCGCACACCACCCACAGCTCGCTGAGAGGCACCCGGTGCTTCAGCCAGAAGGTGGAGCCCCATCTGCAGGGCAGGAGAGCAGGGAGTGAGTTGCAGCTGGCCCTTGTGGTGGGGGCAGCCCCAGCAGTCGTGCAGGCAGAGCCACTTCCCAGGGGCGGAGCCTTGGGGCGGCCCCCCGAGCCTCCCAGAGAGGCAGAAAGGAGCCTCAGTGCCCGGCCTCCCAGAGAGGGCGCTGCCGACAAGGCGCTGCTGCCTCAGGGGCCGCTGCTCAGGAGGCGCCAACCACACGGCTGTCCTTTTCCTCTGACACCTCCCCGAATTAACGGCACACTGGCTCTGCCCCTGCAGCTTAGGGACAGCCCTGCAGGGCACTGCAGGTGGTTTGGACCACGAGTGCTCGTGGGGAGCAAAGGGCATGGCCAGAGCGGACGCTCAGGGAGGGCAGGAGGAGGACGGCCGCCTTGTGGACGACGTGCCTGGGGCTTTTGGATGCTGGAAGCTTTGCCAAGCCGCGTTTGGCAGTGCTGATACTTGCTGCAGGCAGCAGCTGTTCCGGGAGGAGCAAAGGCCAAGAGCTTGCCTCAGAGCCCTTCTGCTGCCCAGCTGTGGCCACCTCCGTTGGCATGCGGGCTGACAGGAAAGCACGCGCCGCCTTGCTGTTGCGGCCCTGCCAGAGTTAAAATGAAGCAGGCCGTGGCCGCGGCGGGCCGGCGGCTGTGCAGGCAGCCCCTAGGAGGCACTCTCCGCTGCCGCGGGAGCTGCTCAGGGCAGGAGCGGCGCCCTGCGGCTGCTGGCAGAGGCCGCGGCGCGCAGGAAGGGCGGCTCTGCTTGCCGTTCTTACTTGCAGCTGGCAACAGCCATGGCGTCTGGGAAGAGCAGCAGGTGCCTCTGCTTCGTGCGGTGGCGGCGCGTCACGGCCACGCGTTCGCTGAGGAGCAGCTGGGGGCTCCTGCTGGACACGAAGAGGCTCGGCGGCTGCTGGGGCTGGGAGGCTTCGCTCCGCGAGGCGGGCGCGAGGCGGGCGCGAGGAGCCCCCCGGCGAAGGCCCCTGGGCCATGCCTGCGTGCTGGCAGCGGGGCTGGCAGCACCCGTCCTGCTGCAGCAGTTGGCCTGGCCCATGGTGCCGCGAGGGGCCCCTGAAGCAGCGTCCCTGTGCCTGGCAGTGCCGCTGGGCTGGGAGCCTCTGTCTCCCCACGCTGCCCCGCGCTGGCACAGAGCCGCACTGGGGGACGGAGGCTGCTGGCCATGGCCGAGGTCACTGTGGGTGCCACGGCGGCACGTTGTGATGCGGCGCCTGGGCCACGGGGTACCTCCGGGCGGGGTGGGGGGCGGGGGCAGGGGGCACGGGCAGGGCTCTTCCCAGCCACCCGCTGCCTCCGACGCCCCACCATTTCCTTTGCTCACAGGCAGCGGTTGAACTGCTTCCAATGGTCCCGCCTTTTCCTTCTTGCCTGTCAAGCTCAGTCCAACCCACTGAAAAGCCTCTGTCAAAGCCACAGCCGAAGAGCGTGGCGCACATGCTTCGTCCAAGGCTTCTGCATCTGCTTACGTACCTGCAGAGCCTCTTCTCCAGCAGCTTCACCATCCTTGCTGCTGCAGCCAGAGGGACTTGGCTCCCTCATTAGGGCCCCTTCCTGCAAGCTTGCCCTCCACTGCTCTCTTTCTCCCACTGAACTCGGAACCCTTCCGAGCAGTCCTCTCTCATCCTTCTGCCTCTCCAGAACAACAGGGAGGCTGCTGATCGCACCCGAGATGATGTGCTGGTGGAGCTTTCGTATGCTCCTGAGGGTGCCTGAAACACCCATCATGGCTGTCTTTGCCTTTGAAACGGCTGTAGACATCTGTGCTTGCCCCGCAGTTACCTGACACAGGACATTTGGCATCTTGGTCTTCCTAAGCTCTGTTGCAGGCGAGAGGTCTCTAAACCTCCTTTAAAGCCCCAGAGTGCACTGGCTATTGCTTTCCTCCCCCCCCACCCCCACCCCCCCACTTAGGCAGGCAAGAGTATCTCTAGGAAGGGTTCTGAACCTCTCCCCAAAATCTTTATCAAGTGGTCGCTCTAGGAAAAAAACAAAAACCAAAAACCAAAAACACATCCATCTTTAGGAGAGACTTTGATCATCTGGATTCCCAGGAATCTAACCTTAGGGTTAGGGTTAGGGTTAGGGTTAGGGTTAGGGTTAGGGATAGGGTTGGGTTAGGGTTAGGGGTTAGGGTTAGGTTAGGGTTAGGGATAGGGTTGGGTTAAGGTTAGGGTTAGGGTTAGGGTTTAGGGTTTAGGGTTAGGGATTAGGGTTAGGGTTAGGGATAGGGTTGGGTTAGGGTTAGGGTTAGGGTTAGGGTTAAGGGTTAGGGTTAGGGTTAGGGTTAGGGTTTAGGGTTTAGGGTTAGGGTTAGTTTAGGGTTAGGGGTTAGGGTTAGGGTTAGGGTTAGGGATAGGGTTGGGTTAAGGTTAGGGTTAGGGTTAGGGTTTAGGGTTAGGGTTAGGGTTTAGGATTAGGGACAGGGTTGGGTTAGGGTTAGGGTTAAAGGTTAGGGTTAGGGTTAGGGTTAGGGTTAGGGTTAGGGTTAGGGTTAGGGTTAGGGTTAGGGTTAGTGCAGGCAGCCCGTGCAGACTGCTCAGGCCCGAGTTTGCCACGTTCTCCCCGAGTGGCACTGCTCGTAAGTAGAGCAGGGAAGTATGTGATTCATGGTAGCTCTAGGCAGAAAAGCTCCACAGGGCTTTGCCTCCCCTCTACAACGATTCATACTGAGCCGTCCAAGCCTGTTCCTTCACCCCACTTCTCCAGTTCTCGCCTGTTTGCACTGCTGTGGCTTGGTTGCCCGTAGGCCATTAGTGCACAGTCTGTGGCGCCTTGGAGCACCGAATACTGCATCGTGGAGGCAGATGAGGAGCCCCAGTCGGAGAGGCAACCCTCACCGCAAACCATTGCCTCTTGCTGACCAGAACGGACCAGGAATGCCCGTTTTTCTGAAATCTCTGTTGGACTAAAACTTGGACCTGAGCCTTCCAAATGCTCGGCGGCCCTTTCTCAAGAACACTTTGGCCACAGAGCGGGACCCTGTTCAGCCCTGGAACTCTCGGCAGCCAGGAAAGAGGGCGCAGAGGAGTGACATGGTGTCAGCCAGCAACTTCTCTCCCGCCCAGCTTCTCTCTGGGCCTTGCTGGCCAGAGAAGCCCAGCAACCTCTGGGAAATGCGCCTTTCCCTCTGTTCCTGCGTGACAATGTTGCCTTGCCAATCCTTTACCTTGAAGGACTGGAGACTGCTGCTTGAGGCCAGCCACTCCCTGTGAGAAGGAACTGTTGCGAGTTGTGTTTCCTGGTTCCTCTTGTTCCCCCAGGGGAGACGTGTGCTTTGCTGTGGCGGGAAGCTTCCTGCAGCAATGCCACTCGTGTATCTCCGTGTCAGAAGCTGTGCCTCTGTTTCTGCAGCTGTGTCTTGAAGAGGGGTCAGACACGTGGCCACTTTCTTTGCCCCCCCACTGGCACCACTGCTGCTCCCAGCACAGTGGCCTCACAGTCCTCAGCCCCATCCACTTCATGGAGGGAGCTGGAGACCATTTGGGAAGGCCAATGCTGTCCACACTCCAGTGCTCAATAGCACTGCAGCGCGCCGTGCAGCCCTTTCTATTCGGAAAGGCAAATGGATGTTCACCTCTGAAATAGCACTCTCTACCATACACACGTTCCTCCAAAGCTGTCTTGCTAGAGCCATGCTCTCTCTAATAAACTCTGAAAAGGTAAAAACCTTAGGATTCTCTTAGGACACTGTCGGGCAAGTACTGTGATTCCTCAGATGCTGACGCCGGCCACTTGGACCGTGTGGCAGTTAAACGGCCTGCCCGAGCTTCCCAGGCCAGCAGAAGTGTACCAAAGGCTCCGGTCCCTACACGCCGAGAGCAGCGCTGTGTCGCGAAGGGAAGTTGTCCCTGCAGGCTTGGGAAGGGGTTGTCAGGCGGGAGAGGGGAAAGGCAGCGTGAGCCCTGGGAGAGGCTGCCGCCCACCACGTGGCACCACGGTCCTTGGGTGGGAAGGGCAGGCTGATGTCATCTGGCCTTGTCTGGAAGGAGCCTTGGAGCAGGAAGGCTCTTGCCTTGCCAGGAAGCCCAGAGCCCCCCTCCCCCTCCCGCCCGCCCCCCCAGCCCCCCTCCCCCGCTAACAGTGTGTGCAGAAGAGGAGAGGAAGGTGACGTCCCCTCAGCCCAAGACACCACGGGCTCACAGCCACAGGGGCGGCTGTTACTTTGGCGCCTCTGCCTCAGCCAACCCTTCAGCGGTCCCAGAAAGACCCTCTGTCTGCGTAGCGGCGAGCTGCTGCCCCTGTGCTCCTCAGCATCGTGGTGAGAACGAGACAGCAAGGGCATGTGAAGCTGCAGAGGGGATTCGTGGCCCCCAATCTCTCGGTCGCCACTGCTCCCAGCAGAAAGAGGGAAGAGCCCAAGAGCTGGTGACGCAGAAGCTCTACGGGCTGGAAAAGCTGGTGCTTGCCCTGCACGACCTGACTGATGCAGAAGGCCGAGCAGAAGCAGCCGCAGCCCTGGCTGTCTCTGAGGTTGTCGAGAGGCGCCGCCATGAAGCTCAGCACGCTTCTTGGGCGCCCAGAGTCACAGCCAGAGCAGCCTCCGCCTCCAATTGCAGCTGGGCCACAGAGGCACTTTCGCTCGGAGGAACAACACTTTGTTCAGGCTGTCCAAGAGCTGGGGGCAGCGCTTCCTTCTTCTCTGGCATGGCCTTCATGGAAGCAGGTGGCGTGCGAGGGCGATGTGCTTCCGCACAGTCGGCCTCGGCAGTCCCTGTGCCTGAATGGGCAACAGCGTTTGGAGGGGCTGGAGGCGCTGGCCCCATGGAGCTGAGGCTGCCGCAGCCCCAGCTCCCAGCTCCCAGCTCCCAGCTCCCAGCTCCCAGCTCCCAGCTCCAGGCAGCAGCCAGGCTGAGCAGCTAGAGGCACGCACGCACAAAATGCGCCCACACCTATACGCGGCCCGTCTCCACGTGGCTGGCCCCACAGATAAACACACACTTGGCTCAGGTGCCCTGGTCCGCCCAGGAGCTAACTCGCACACCCTCACTCTCTCCAGTCTCCGGCCCACACGGCCACCTCGAGGCCATCATCAAAGCTTCTTAGCCTACTCGCTGGCCGGGCTGCCTTGAAATTTGCTAGCAATCACCCCCTGGCAAGCTGCCCCTCACGCGCTCCAGGGGCTGCGCCAGAGACGCACGGGCACCCTGGCCCCCGGTGTGACTCCCGTGGCTGGCACGTGCCCCTCCGTCCACACGCAGGCACACACAACAGAGAGTCTCCTCACCCAGGAAACTAGTTAGAAAGAGCGTTTAATGGGAAGACGGGAGCGGGGCCTCTCACAGCTTCCAGGCCGCCAGAGTCTCCTACTTCTTGGGCTCTTTCCACCAATTGCTCCGCTTCCTTTTCTTCCGTCCACACGCCTTCACAGCTGCAGGTTTCCAGGAGTTCTTGTTCTGGTGCCACAGGCTCTTCTTCAGCTAGGCTGCTGTGTGTTTCGCGTTGCTTCGGGCTTCTGTCAGGCAGCACAGTGCTCCCAGGCTCCGTGCTAGCCAGGCCTGCTGATGCGAAGGCAGACAGGTCTGCTCCTTCAAGCTGTGGTGGGGGCGGCAGGCACAGGGCCTGGGCAGTGCCCACTGAGGACGGCCTCTTCCATTTGGCTCCCCTCACTATTGCCCCTGCGGGAGGCTGTTTCGGTGTGCAGGACGGCACCTTGCATTTTGCCGCCTGCGCTCTCCTCCCTCTGCGGAAGCACTGCTGCTGTTGTTCTTTCTAGGCTGTTGGGCTCCCAGATGGGCCCTGCGCCTTTTGCAGTCATCTGCGCACAAGCCCCCTCGCTCACACTCTGCCCAGCCGCTGCAGCTGCTTCTGAGCCGGTTGTTTCTGGCGGGAGGGCAGAGGCTTGGCTCTCCTTCTGCACGGGCAGCTCAGCAGCAGGCACTTCTGGGCTTAGCAATGAAGGGCGCCCAGGCTCGCCGGCCTCTCCCGGGGCAGGTGCCTCACTAGGCACTCCCGGAGCCCACGCTTGCTCGGAGGAGTGCAAGGCAGGAGTTTGCTCTTCTGCCTCAGGTGTGCCAGGGACCGCACCGACAACTGCTCCTGCGCCCTCTGCTCCCTCGGGGAGGGGGTCACTCTCGCCTTCCAGCTGCACAGGCATCTCAGACGCTGCCGTGCCCGCAGGCCCCAAGGCAGAGGCGCCGCCTTCGTCCACGTTTTGCGCCTGGGGAGAACGGGAGCACAAAGTGTGAAGAAGGCACACGCAGCTGGAGAAACGAAGGGCAGCCAAAAAGAAGGGGCAGGCGGCAGCACCCACGCCAAAGACCAAGCCAGGAAGAGATGCTGCTGGCAAGGCAGGCAAGAGGCTAGGAGCACATCAGCGCCGCCCCCCCACCAGCCCCCCCGGCCCCCCATGGCTCCTGCACATTTGAAGCGGAGGGAGTGGAGCCATTTTCTGACCTCCCTTTGCAGAGGTGCCTCAGCCACCACTGCCTCTCTGCCTGCGACTGAAGGTACCATCAGGTATGTGCCCCACAGTAGCGCATCATCTCTCCCGTCGCACTGCTCTGGGCAGGAGCCTGAACGGCAACTGCTGCTGCACCTCCGCAGTCAAAAACACCACCTCCTCCCTCCTTTCCTGCAGGAAGTGTAGCCACCTCACTGTGCACGCGCGCGCCTCAGCGGCAGCTGCTGCCACACATTGGTTGGCATCGGCACAGTCACCCTGGTAGGCCAGCCAGACTTCCTTAGAGTCTTGCCTTTCCGGCCTGGAAAGCATTCCAATGCTTTGCAAGGGCCTTTCGGGCCGGCCTGCGTGCCTCTTCAGGACTCCTACCTTCTCCTCTGGGGCTTGCTTCTCCCTCTCCTCCAGGTGCTGTGGCTCAGCACAGCCTGCACAAGGCAGGTCCCCATCCGCAGCCTCAAGGGGCTGCAGCTTGGCCAGCGCTTCCTCTTCTTCCCGCTCGATGGCCACACAAGCTTTCTCCAGCACTTCCTCAATCAAGTCTTCCACCATGGGCTGGAGCTCAGCATCCAAGTCGCACTGGCACAGCTGGGCGGGCGTCAGTGCAACAGGGAGAAAGCACCGGAGAGCACTGTCATTCTTAGCCTCTTAGCAAGGAGAAAGGAGGAGGAGCAAAGCACTTGTGCTGAAGGCAGTGCTGGCCACTGCAGGGGGCGGCCCCCTAGGGCAGCTGTCGCAGGAAGCACAAGCACAGCCGCGGGCTACAGGACGAGTGGGCCGGCGGGAGATGGAGCCTGTCGCATGGGCGCGGCAACTCAACAGACCTCCTCACAGGTCTCCTCCTCCTTGGCAGCCGCCAGGAAGAGGCAGAGCGCTCCCCGGCACCTCCTGCCTGCTCCTCTAGGTCTTGCCAGCCCCGCTCAGCCTGCATGCTAGCGCTATGGGGGAGAGCCTGCCCCAGCGCTGTAATCTGGAGCTGAAAGCAGCACGGCCACCGCCATCTGCAGAAGCACCTTGCACGGTGCTGCCGCTCACCTCGCAGCAGACAGAGGAAACCACGGGCTTTTGCTTTCTCTGAGGAGAAGGTGCCCAACGGTGCTGCTCAGTTTTGCATGAGCAAGTGAGCTGTGCCCACTGTGCAGGGGACAGTGCTTGGGGAGAGGGCTTGCGGCCCGGAGTAGGGCCCGGCCTACCTCTCCTTGTCCTCCTTGTGTGGCCACATCTCTTCCTCGTGCTGTTTTGGCAGAGCGGGGCGAGCGGGGTGGGGCCGCAAGTGCAGCTTCCTGACTGGCCCCGTGCACCACTGCTGCGCACTGCCGAGGCTCTTCTGCGTGCAGCTCTGGGAAGCAAAAGCAGGAGGACTGCTGCAGCCTGCATGCTGTTCAGCTTTCCACCGGAAGGCATGCTTTTTACAGCTACGATTCAGCAGGGCAAACTGTCTCCACGGGATGGGCAGCAAAAGGACTGCTGCGCAGGAAAGCAACAAGCCCCAACTCCAGAGGCCCACCAGCTTTGGCTGGGGCTCAGCCCTTGCAGCCCCCGCTCTCCACAGTGTCTGGAAGGGAAGTCTACCTCTCGGGCTCGTCCCGCAGAGACAATTGACCGCGGTCAGGAAAGGAGGGCCAGGGCATCCCCCGGCTTATCAGCATTTGTCAGTGGGAAGGGGAAGAGACCAAAACTTCCACAGCAGGCAACCTCCTTGCTTGCCCGCCCTACGGGACTCCCTGGCAAAAAGCCGCTGTGCGCGTTGTTGGAAGCAGTGCAGGTGGCTCAGCGGGGCTGCAGCAGAGGGAACGCTCCGAAAGCCACGACCACATCTGTCTAGCCTGTGCTGCAGCCGTCTGCCCGGTTTGCAAGACAGCCCAGCCGGAAATGATTTCCAGGGCCAAAACCTTCGGCCCTGTGCCCATGGTGAGGCCACTGCCCACTTTCACACTCTTCCTGCAAAGACATGCTCTCTGCTTTCCTATTCACCAGCAGGTGGGGTTTTTCGGATGCCTCTCTGAAGAGCAGCCTGGGAGAGCCACCTGCTCGCACGCTCCTGCTAAAGCAAGGAGTCTGAGAACGTGTCTTGACACTACCTGGAGGGGGAGAGCCAGGAAAGCCTCCGCCATCCTGAACTCTGGCTGATGCTACCGAGCTCAACATTGACTACGCTGTGCAGGTGCCTCTGGGCGAGCCAGTTTTTGGTTTGGGGATGAAAGTCAAGGCCGTGCAGCCGCCTACCTGTCTGCCCTTTGGCATGCTTTCTGGCTGCCGCAGGCGCGGGCGTTGGGGGCCGCATCCGCCTCTGCACTCGCACTCCGGCCAGTCGTCGTCCCACCGCTTCTCGCTGGCTCGCAATCTCCCGCCAGCCAGGCTGGGCAGCAGGGAGGGCAAGCATGTCACAAGAGACTTGCTATGCAACTGCCACGGCTTTCTCTCCGGGGCTAAGGAAGACTTGCTGCTTGCCTCCTGCAAACCTGCTCTTTCCTTTGGCTCGTCAGCGCCCTGACCCTGACGAGGCGGCTCTCGGCTCTGTAGCCCACAGGGCTGGTGCTGTAGGCAGCGCCCCAGGCGCTGCCCGCCAGGCACCCAGCCCAGGGCCCTTTCAGGCTGCTGGGGCAGCCACAAAAGGCACAGCCCCACACAAGGCACCCAAACGTGGCGGAGAGGGGACAGGCCGCCCTCCCGCGCTCTCCTGCGCCACTGGCCAGTTCCTCCCAAACGCCGGCGCGGAGCAAGCGGCCGCTGTCTCGATGGCTTTGGCCCCTGCCAAAAGTGCCCGGGAGCCCTGGGCACAGCCTGGCTGCTGCCAGCCATGCCCGGCCCTTCCTGCCCGCGGCTGCCCACAGTCGCCTGCCAAGGGCTCTGCCCGCTCCCGGGCAATGGCAGGCAGTGGGCAGCCCCGGGCTGCTGCCCCGCTGCTGCCAGCCGGCCCGCTCCTCCACGCTGCACCCCACCGGGCCCGGCGCACCTCCCGGGGAGCCGCCCGCCCTCTGCTGCAACACCTCCCACCAACACTCAGCAAGGGCCCCGCCCAGAGGGAGCCACCGCTTACCTCCACCAAAACCAACGTCTCCACGCTCTTGGCTGTCAGCGCCACCGACTAGGCAAGAGAACAAAGAGCCAACGTGAGCAACTTGTGGCAGGGGCTGTTTCCGAAGGCCCACTTGCTCTCTGGGTGCAGCGGAAACCCCGGGCACACTTACCAGATTGTAGAAGCCGACCACCTCGACGAGACGCCGAATGGAGGCCAGTCGGGTGACCCTGGGCTCCTGGGCTCCTCGGCTTTGCCTGGCCACAGGGCAGAGGCAAGGCAAGAGCTCTGTCACAGCCAGACCTCTCTCCCTCTCTCCCCTGCAAGCAGCCCACGCTTCCACAGCACCCTGACACAGGAGACCTTCCCGCGCTTCTCGCTGGCAGCACCGCTCTCTAACACCCCCGCGGCCTGCTGACTACGTGCCTCTTCCGCGTGGAAACGGGAAGCGGCAGCTCACAGCTCTCCATCCATGCAAGCCAGGAGCTGTGCTGACAGCGCCGTGGCAGTGGGGTTACTTTGCAAGCGCAAGGCTCAGCAACTCGCACCGTCCGGCCCAGTGCAGGGGGCGCCCCTTTCCCCCAGCGACAGTGCGGGCAGAGCTGCCCCTGGAGATCTCCACCCACCTTCAGCCTTCAGCCTTGTCTCGGCAGGTGGAATTCCCTGGCAAGGCTTACCTGAGGAGCCGGTCGAGCCAGAGCTCCTTCACCTCCTGCGCCCTGCAGAGAGAAGGAGAAAGAGCCTCACACCTCGCTGCTCCTCATCCTGCGGAGTGACGCGGGCCCCACACACATGCCCGCGCGCGCCCTGGCCCTGGGGAGAGTGCCCGGGCCAGGCTCGAGCCTCGTGGGGCAGCACAGGCACTCGCCACAAGTTCTGCCTTCCTCAGGCCTTGCAGAGGAGCTACTACTTGTCTTTCTGGCCCCTTCTCTTCTCGCCTTCCCTCACTTGAGGAGAGCAAAAGCCCTTGGAGCCCTTTGGCAGGGGAAAGAGGAGACAGGGCGAGTGCCCTGGCAGGGCGATGCGGCAAGGGGGCTGCAGCGTGAGGCGTTCGCAAGGGACAATCTCTGTGGCGCACAGCGGAGCCGGGGGGCCCGCGAGAGCCTCTGCCTTGCCTACGGACTTGTGGCAAGAGCCTGCCCCTCTGTGGCAGCTCCGGCCCTCCTGCAAAGGAGCTTGCTCCCCTGCCTTCCCAGGAAGGCTCACGGCTCTGCCTCCGCCCGCGGGCAAGCAGCAGCCCCGGCGCGCCTCTTCCCGCCTGCCCAAACTCAGGGGGTCCTGCTCGGAAAGCAAAGCGCGGCCTCTACTCTCACCCACCCAGCCTGGCCGGAGCCCCAGCAAACCCGCTGAGGCCTGAAGGCGAGCCCGGTGGCCGGCACCCGCCACCGCCAAACTCCCTGGGCCCACGACTCACCCAAAAGTCACCATACACACGTTGGTGGGCCAGGCGAGGAGGAGGGTGTTGCTGCACTTGATGCCCAGCTCCTCCTCCACTTGCTTAGGCCCACCTGCCGCCTCGTCCTCGCCGCACACCACCCACAGCTCGCTGAGAGGCACCCGGTGCTTCAGCCAGAAGGTGGAGCCCCATCTGCAGGGCAGGAGAGCAGGGAGTGAGTTGCAGCTGGCCCTTGTGGTGGGGGCAGCCCCAGCAGTCGTGCAGGCAGAGCCACTTCCCAGGGGCGGAGCCTTGGGGCGGCCCCCCGAGCCTCCCAGAGAGGCAGAAAGGAGCCTCAGTGCCCGGCCTCCCAGAGAGGGCGCTGCCGACAAGGCGCTGCTGCCTCAGGGGCCGCTGCTCAGGAGGCGCCAACCACACGGCTGTCCTTTTCCTCTGACACCTCCCCGAATTAACGGCACACTGGCTCTGCCCCTGCAGCTTAGGGACAGCCCTGCAGGGCACTGCAGGTGGTTTGGACCACGAGTGCTCGTGGGGAGCAAAGGGCATGGCCAGAGCGGACGCTCAGGGAGGGCAGGAGGAGGACGGCCGCCTTGTGGACGACGTGCCTGGGGCTTTTGGATGCTGGAAGCTTTGCCAAGCCGCGTTTGGCAGTGCTGATACTTGCTGCAGGCAGCAGCTGTTCCGGGAGGAGCAAAGGCCAAGAGCTTGGCTCAGAGCCCTTCTGCTGCCCAGCTGTGGCCACCTCCGTTGGCATGCGGGCTGACAGGAAAGCACGCGCCGCCTTGCTGTTGCGGCCCTGCCAGAGTTAAAATGAAGCAGGCCGTGGCCGCGGCGGGCCGGCGGCTGTGCAGGCAGCCCCTAGGAGGCACTCTCCGCTGCCGCGGGAGCTGCTCAGGGCAGGAGCGGCGCCCTGCGGCTGCTGGCAGAGGCCGCGGCGCGCAGGAAGGGCGGCTCTGCTTGCCGTTCTTACTTGCAGCTGGCAACAGCCATGGCGTCTGGGAAGAGCAGCAGGTGCCTCTGCTTCGTGCGGTGGCGGCGCGTCACGGCCACGCGTTCGCTGAGGAGCAGCTGGGGGCTCCTGCTGGACACGAAGAGGCTCGGCGGCTGCTGGGGCTGGGAGGCTTCGCTCCGCGAGGCGGGCGCGAGGCGGGCGCGAGGAGCCCCCCGGCGAAGGCCCCTGGGCCATGCCTGCGTGCTGGCAGCGGGGCTGGCAGCACCCGTCCTGCTGCAGCAGTTGGCCTGGCCCATGGTGCCGCGAGGGGCCCCTGAAGCAGCGTCCCTGTGCCTGGCAGTGCCGCTGGGCTGGGAGCCTCTGTCTCCCCACGCTGCCCCGCGCTGGCACAGAGCCGCACTGGGGGACGGAGGCTGCTGGCCATGGCCGAGGTCACTGTGGGTGCCACGGCGGCACGTTGTGATGCGGCGCCTGGGCCACGGGGTACCTCCGGGCGGGGTGGGGGGCGGGGACAGGGGGCACGGGCAGGGCTCTTCCCAGCCACCCGCTGCCTCCGACGCCCCACCATTTCCTTTGCTCACAGGCAGCGGTTGAACTGCTTCCAATGGTCCCGCCTTTTCCTTCTTGCCTGTCAAGCTCAGTCCAACCCACTGAAAAGCCTCTGTCAAAGCCACAGCCGAAGAGCGTGGCGCACATGCTTCGTCCAAGGCTTCTGCATCTGCTTACGTACCTGCAGAGCCTCTTCTCCAGCAGCTTCACCATCCTTGCTGCTGCAGCCAGAGGGACTTGGCTCCCTCATTAGGGCCCCTTCCTGCAAGCTTGCCCTCCACTGCTCTCTTTCTCCCACTGAACTCGGAACCCTTCCGAGCAGTCCTCTCTCATCCTTCTGCCTCTCCAGAACAACAGGGAGGCTGCTGATCGCACCCGAGATGATGTGCTGGTGGAGCTTTTGGATGCTCCTGAGGGTGCCTGAAACACCCATCATGGCTGTCTTTGCCTTTGCTCTACGGCTGTAGACATCTGTGCTTGCCCCGCAGTTACCTGACACAGGACATTGGGCATCTTGGTCTTCCTAAGCTCTGTTGCAGGCGAGAGGTCTCTAAAGCTCCTTTAAAGCCCCAGAGTGCACTGGCTATTGCTTTCCTCCCACCCCCACCCCCACCCCCACCCCCCCGCTTAGGCAGGCAAGAGTATCTCTAGGAAGGGTTCTGAACCTCTCCCCAAAATATTTATCAAGTGGTCGCTCTAGGAGAAAAACAAAAACCAAAAACCAAAAACACATCCATCTTTAGGAGAGACTTTGATCATCTGGATTCCCAGGAATCTAACCTTAGGGTTAGGGTTAGGGTTAGGGTTAGGGTTAGGGTTAGGGTTAGGGTTAGGTTTAGGGTTACGGTTAGGGTGAGGGTTTAGGGTAAGGGTTAGGTTTAGGGTTAGGGTTAGGGTTAGGGTTTAGGGTTAGGGTTAGGGTTAGGGTTAGGGTTAGGGATTAGGGTTTAGGGTTAGGGACAGGGTTGGGTTAGGGTTAGGGTTAGGGTTAGGGTTAAGGGTTAAGGGTTAGGGTTAGGGTTTAGGGTTTAGGGTTAGGGTTAGTTTAGGGTTAGGGGTTAGGGTTAGGGTTAGGGTTAGGGATAGGGTTGGGTTAAGGTTAGGGTTAGGGTTAGGGTTTAGGGTTAGGGTTAGGGTTTAGGATTAGGGACAGGGTTGGGTTAGGGTTAGGGTTAAAGGTTAGGGTTAGGGTTAGGGTTAGGGTTAGGGTTAGGGTTAGGGTTAGGGTTAGGGTTAGTGCAGGCAGCCCGTGCAGACTGCTCAGGCCCGAGTTTGCCACGTTCTCCCCGAGTGGCACTGCTCGTAAGTAGAGCAGGGAAGTATGTGATTCATGGTAGCTCTAGGCAGAAAAGCTCCACAGGGCTTTGCCTCCCCTCTACAACGATTCATACTGAGCCGTCCAAGCCTGTTCCTTCACCCCACTTCTCCAGTTCTCGCCTGTTTGCACTGCTGTGGCTTGGTTGCCCGTAGGCCATTAGTGCACAGTCTGTGGCGCCTTGGAGCACCGAATACTGCATCGTGGAGGCAGATGAGGAGCCCCAGTCGGAGAGGCAACCCTCACCGCAAACCATTGCCTCTTGCTGACCAGAACGGACCAGGAATGCCCGTTTTTCTGAAATCTCTGTTGGACTAAAACTTGGACCTGAGCCTTCCAAATGCTCGGCGGCCCTTTCTCAAGAACACTTTGGCCACAGAGCGGGACCCTGTTCAGCCCTGGAACTCTCGGCAGCCAGGAAAGCGGGCGCAGAGGAGTGACATGGTGTCAGCCAGCAACTTCTCTCCCGCCCAGCTTCTCTCTGGGCCTTGCTGGCCAGAGAAGCCCAGCAACCTCTGGGAAATGCGCCTTTCCCTCTGTTCCTGCGTGACAATGTTGCCTTGCCAATCCTTTACCTTGAAGGACTGGAGACTGCTGCTTGAGGCCAGCCACTCCCTGTGAGAAGGAACTGTTGCGAGTTGTGTTTCCTGGTTCCTCTTGTTCCCCCAGGGGAGACGTGTGCTTTGCTGTGGCGGGAAGCTTCCTGCAGCAATGCCACTCGTGTATCTCCGTGTCAGAAGCTGTGCCTCTGTTTCTGCAGCTGTGTCTTGAAGAGGGGTCAGACACGTGGCCACTTTCTTTGCCCCCCCACTGGCACCACTGCTGCTCCCAGCACAGTGGCCTCACAGTCCTCAGCCCCATCCACTTCATGGAGGGAGCTGGAGACCATTTGGGAAGGCCAATGCTGTCCACACTCCAGTGCTCAATAGCACTGCAGCGCGCCGTGCAGCCCTTTCTATTCGGAAAGGCAAATGGATGTTCACCTCTGAAATAGCACTCTCTACCATACACACGTTCCTCCAAAGCTGTCTTGCTAGAGCCATGCTCTCTCTAATAAACTCTGAAAAGGTAAAAACCTTAGGATTCTCTTAGGACACTGTCGGGCAAGTACTGTGATTCCTCAGATGCTGACGCCGGCCACTTGGACCGTGTGGCAGTTAAACGGCCTGCCCGAGCTTCCCAGGCCAGCAGAAGTGTACCAAAGGCTCCGGTCCCTACACGCCGAGAGCAGCGCTGTGTCGCGAAGGGAAGTTGTCACTGCAGGCTTGGGAAGGGGTTGTCAGGCGGGAGAGGGGAAAGGCAGCGTGAGCCCTGGGAGAGGCTGCCGCCCACCACGTGGCACCACGGTCCTTGGGTGGGAAGGGCAGGCTGATGTCATCTGGCCTTGTCTGGAAGGAGCCTTGGAGCAGGAAGGCTCTTGCCTTGCCAGGAAGCCCAGAGCCCCCCTCCCCCTCCCGCCCGCCCCCCCAGCCCCCCTCCCCCGCTAACAGTGTGTGCAGAAGAGGAGAGGAAGGTGACGTCCCCTCAGCCCAAGACACCACGGGCTCACAGCCACAGGGGCAGCTGTTACTTTGGCGCCTCTGCCTCAGCCAACCCTTCAGCGGTCCCAGAAAGACCCTCTGTCTGCGTAGCGGCGAGCTGCTGCCCCTGTGCTCCTCAGCATCGTGGTGAGAACGAGACAGCAAGGGCATGTGAAGCTGCAGAGGGGATTCGTGGCCCCCAATCTCTCGGTCGCCACTGCTCCCAGCAGAAAGAGGGAAGAGCCCAAGAGCTGGTGACGCAGAAGCTCTACGGGCTGGAAAAGCTGGTGCTTGCCCTGCACGACCTGACTGATGCAGAAGGCCGAGCAGAAGCAGCCGCAGCCCTGGCTGTCTCTGAGGTTGTCGAGAGGCGCCACCATGAAGCTCAGCACGCTTCTTGGGCGCCCAGAGTCACAGCCAGAGCAGCCTCCGCCTCCAATTGCAGCTGGGCGACAGAGGCACTTTCGCTCGGAGGAACAACACTTTGTTCAGGCTGTCCAAGAGCTGGGGGCAGCGCTTCCTTCTTCTCTGGCATGGCCTTCATGGAAGCGGGTGGCGTGCGAGGGCGACGTGCTTCCGCACAGTCGGCCTCGGCAGTCCCTGTGCCTGAATGGGCAACAGCGTTTGGAGGGGCTGGAGGCGCTGGCCCCATGGAGCTGAGGCTGCCGCAGCCCCAGCTCCCAGCTCCCAGCTCCCAGCTCCCAGCTCCCAGCTCCCAGCTCCCAGCTCCAGGCAGCAGCCAGGCTGAGCAGCTAGAGGCACGCACGCACAAAATGCGCCCACACCTATACGCGGCCCGTCTCCACGTGGCTGGCCCCACAGATAAACACACACTTGGCTCAGGTGCCCTGGTCCGCCCAGGAGCTAACTCGCACACCCTCACTCTCTCCAGTCTCCGGCCCACACGGCCACCTCGAGGCCATCATCAAAGCTTCTTAGCCTACTCGCTGGCCGGGCTGCCTTGAAATTTGCTAGCAATCACCCCCTGGCAAGCTGCCCCTCACGCGCTCCAGGGGCTGCGCCAGAGACGCACGGGCACCCTGGCCCCCGGTGTGACTCCCGTGGCTGGCACGTGCCCCTCCGTCCACACGCAGGCACACACAACAGAGAGTCTCCTCACCCAGGAAACTAGTTAGAAAGAGCGTTTAATGGGAAGACGGGAGCGGGGCCTCTCACAGCTTCCAGGCCGCCAGAGTCTCCTACTTCTTGGGCTCTTTCCACCAATTGCTCCGCTTCCTTTTCTTCCGTCCACACGCCTTCACAGCTGCAGGTTTCCAGGAGTTCTTGTTCTGGTGCCACAGGCTCTTCTTCAGCTAGGCTGCTGTGTGTTTCGCGTTGCTTCGGGCTTCTGTCAGGCAGCACAGTGCTCCCAGGCTCCGTGCTAGCCAGGCCTGCTGATGTGAAGGCAGACAGGTCTGCTCCTTCAAGCTGTGGTGGGGGCGGCAGGCACAGGGCCTGGGCAGTGCCCACTGAGGACGGCCTCTTCCATTTGGCTCCCCTCACTATTGCCCCTGCGGGAGGCTGTTTCGGTGTGCAGGACGGCACCTTGCATTTTGCCGCCTGCGCTCTCCTCCCTCTGCGGAAGCACTGCTGCTGTTGTTCTTTCTAGGCTGTTGGGCTCCCAGATGGGCCCTGCGCCTTTTGCAGTCATCTGCGCACAAGCCCCCTCGCTCACACTCTGCCCAGCCGCTGCAGCTGCTTCTGAGCCGGTTGTTTCTGGCGGGAGGGCAGAGGCTTGGCTCTCCTTCTGCACGGGCAGCTCAGCAGCAGGCACTTCTGGGCTTAGCAATGAAGGGCGCCCAGGCTTGCCGGCCTCTCCCGGGGCAGGTGCCTCACTAGGCACTCCCGGAGCCCACGCTTGCTCGGAGGAGTGCAAGGCAGGAGTTTGCTCTTCTGCCTCAGGTGTGCCAGGGACCGCACCCACAACTGCTCCTGCGCCCTCTGCTCCCTCGGGGAGGGGGTCACTCTCGCCTTCCAGCTGCACAGGCATCTCAGACGCTGCCGTGCCCGCAGGCCCCAAGGCAGAGGCGCCGCCTTCGTCCACGTTTTGCGCCTGGGCAGAACGGGAGCACAAAGTGTGAAGAAGGCACACGCAGCTGGAGAAACGAAGGGCAGCCAAAAAGAAGGGGCAGGCGGCAGCACCCACGCCAAAGACCAAGCCAGGAAGAGATGCTGCTGGCAAGGCAGGCAAGAGGCTAGGAGCACATCAGCGCCGCCCCCCCACCAGCCCCCCCGGCCCCCCATGGCTCCTGCACATTTGAAGCGGAGGGAGTGGAGCCATTTTCTGACCTCCCTTTGCAGAGGTGCCTCAGCCACCACTGCCTCTCTGCCTGCGACTGAAGGTACCATCAGGTATGTGCCCCACAGTAGCGCATCATCTCTCCCGTCGCACTGCTCTGGGCAGGAGCCTGAACGGCAACTGCTGCTGCACCTCCGCAGTCAAAAACACCACCTCCTCCCTCCTTTCCTGCAGGAAGTGTAGCCACCTCACTGTGCACGCGCGCGCCTCAGCGGCAGCTGCTGCCACACATTGGTTGGCATCGGCACAGTCACCCTGGTAGGCCAGCCAGACTTCCTTAGAGTCTTGCCTTTCCGGCCTGGAAAGCATTCCAATGCTTTGCAAGGGCCTTTCGGGCCGGCCTGCGTGCCTCTTCAGGACTCCTACCTTCTCCTCTGGGGCTTGCTTCTCCCTCTCCTCCAGGTGCTGTGGCTCAGCACAGCCTGCACAAGGCAGGTCCCCATCCGCAGCCTCAAGGGGCTGCAGCTTGGCCAGCGCTTCCTCTTCTTCCCGCATGATGGCCACACAAGCTTTCTCCAGCACTTCCTCAATCAAGTCTTCCACCATGGGCTGGAGCTCAGCATCCAAGTCGCACTGGCACAGCTGGGCGGGCGTCAGTGCAACAGGGAGAAAGCACCGGAGAGCACTGTCATTCTTAGCCTCTTAGCAAGGAGAAAGGAGGAGGAGCAAAGCACTTGTGCTGAAGGCAGTGCTGGCCACTGCAGGGGGCGGCCCCCTAGGGCAGCTGTCGCAGGAAGCACAAGCACAGCCGCGGGCTACAGGACGAGTGGGCCGGCGGGAGATGGAGCCTGTCGCATGGGCGCGGCAACTCAACAGACCTCCTCACAGGTCTCCTCCTCCTTGGCAGCCGCCAGGAAGAGGCAGAGCGCTCCCCGGCACCTCCTGCCTGCTCCTCTAGGTCTTGCCAGCCCCGCTCAGCCTGCATGCTAGCGCTATGGGGGAGAGCCTGCCCCAGCGCTGTAATCTGGAGCTGAAAGCAGCACGGCCACTGCCATCTGCAGAAGCACCTTGCACGGTGCTGCCGCTCACCTCGCAGCAGACAGAGGAAACCACGGGCTTTTGCTTTCTCTGAGGAGAAGGTGCCCGACGGTGCTGCTCAGTTTTGCATGAGCAAGTGAGCTGTGCCCACTGTGCAGGGGACAGTGCTTGGGGAGAGGGCTTGCGGCCCGGAGTAGGGCCCGGCCTACCTCTCCTTGTCCTCCTTGTGTGGCCACATCTCTTCCTCGTGCTGTTTTGGCAGAGCGGGGCGAGCGGGGTGGGGCCGCAAGTGCAGCTTCCTGACTGGCCCCGTGCACCACTGCTGCGCACTGCCGAGGCTCTTCTGCGTGCAGCTCTGGGAAGCAAAAGCAGGAGGACTGCTGCAGCCTGGATGCTGTTCAGCTTTCCACCGGAAGGCATGCTTTTTACAGCTACGATTCAGCAGGGCAAACTGTCTCCACGGGATGGGCAGCAAAAGGACTGCTGCGCAGGAAAGCAACAAGCCCCAACTCCAGAGGCCCACCAGCTTTGGCTGGGGCTCAGCCCTTGCAGCCCCCGCTCTCCACAGTGTCTGGAAGGGAAGTCTACCTCTCGGGCTCGTCCCGCAGAGACAATTGACCGCGCTCAGGAAAGGAGGGCCAGGGCATCCCCCGGCTTATCAGCATTTGTCAGTGGGAAGGGGAAGAGACCAAAACTTCCACAGCAGGCAACCTCCTTGCTTGCCCGCCCTACGGGACTCCCTGGCAAAAAGCCGCTGTGCGCGTTGTTGGAAGCAGTGCAGGTGGCTCAGCGGGGCTGCAGCAGAGGGAACGCTCCGAAAGCCACGACCACATCTGTCTAGCCTGTGCTGCAGCCGTCTGCCCGGTTTGCAAGACAGCCCAGCCGGAAATGATTTCCAGGGCCAAAACCTTCGGCCCTGTGCCCATGGTGAGGCCACTGCCCGCTTTCACACTCTTCCTGCAAAGACATGCTCTCTGCTTTCCTATTCACCAGCAGGTGGGGTTTTTCGGATGCCTCTCTGAAGAGCAGCCTGGGAGAGCCACCTGCTCGCACGCTCCTGCTAAAGCAAGGAGTCCGAGAACGTGTCTTGACACTACCTGGAGGGGGAGAGCCAGGAAAGCCTCCGCCATCCTGAACTCTGGCTGATGCTACCGAGCTCAACATTGACTACGCTGTGCAGGTGCCTCTGGGCGAGCCAGTTTTTGGTTTGGGGATGAAAGTCAAGGCCGTGCAGCCGCCTACCTGTCTGCCCTTTGGCGTGCTTTCTGGCTGCCGCAGGCGCGGGCGTTGGGGGCCGCATCCGCCTCTGCACTCGCACTCCGGCCGGTTGTCGTCCCACCGCTTCTCGCTGGCTCGCAATCTCCCGCCAGCCAGGCTGGGCAGCAGGGAGGGCAAGCATGTCACAAGAGACTTGCTATGCAACTGCCACGGCTTTCTCTCCGGGGCTAAGGAAGACTTGCTGCTTGCCTCCTGCAAACCTGCTCTTTCCTTTGGCTCGTCAGCGCCCTGACCCTGACGAGGGGGCTCTCGGCTCTGTAGCCCACAGGGCTGGTGCTGTAGGCAGCGCCCCAGGCGCTGCCCGCCAGGCACCCAGCCCAGGGCCCTTTCAGGCTGCTGGGGCAGCCACAAAAGGCACAGCCCCACACAAGGCACCCAAACGTGGCGGAGAGGGGACAGGCCGCCCTCCCGCGCTCTCCTGCGCCACTGGCCAGTTCCTCCCAAACGCCGGCGCGGAGCAAGCGGCCGCTGTCTCGATGGCTTTGGCCCCTGCCAAAAGTGCCCGGGAGCCCTGGGCACAGCCTGGCTGCTGCCAGCCATGCCCGGCCCTTCCTGCCCGCGGCTGCCCACAGTCGCCTGCCAAGGGCTCTGCCCGCTCCCGGGCAATGGCAGGCAGTGGGCAGCCCCGGGCTGCTGCCCCGCTGCTGCCAGCCGGCCCGCTCCTCCACGCTGCACCCCACCGGGCCCGGCGCACCTCCCGGGGAGCCGCCCGCCCTCTGCTGCAACACCTCCCACCAACACTCAGCAAGGGCCCCGCCCAGAGGGAGCCACCGCTTACCTCCACCAAAACCAACGTCTCCACGCTCTTGGCTGTCAGCGCCACCGACTAGGCAAGAGAACAAAGAGCCAACGTGAGCAACTTGTGGCAGGGGCTGTTTCCGAAGGCCCACTTGCTCTCTGGGTGCAGCGGAAACCCCGGGCACACTTACCAGATTGTAGAAGCCGACCACCTCGACGAGACGCCGAATGGAGGCCAGTCGGGTGACCCTGGGCTCCTGGGCTCCTCGGCTTTGCCTGGCCACAGGGCAGAGGCAAGGCAAGAGCTCTGTCACAGCCAGACCTCTCTCCCTCTCTCCCCTGCAAGCAGCCCACGCTTCCACAGCACCCTGACACAGGAGACCTTCCCGCGCTTCTCGCTGGCAGCACCGCTCTCTAACACCCCCGCGGCCTGCTGACTACGCGCCTCTTCCGCGTGGAAACGGGAAGCGGCAGCTCACAGCTCTCCATCCATGCAAGCAAGGAGCTGTGCTGACAGCGCCGTGGCAGTGGGGTTACTTTGCAAGCGCAAGGCTCAGCAACTCGCACCGTCCGGCCCAGTGCAGGGGGCGCCCCTTTCCCCCAGCGACAGTGCGGGCAGAGCTGCCCCTGGAGATCTCCACCCACCTTCAGCCTTCAGCCTTGTCTCGGCAGGTGGAATTCCCTGGCAAGGCTTACCTGAGGAGCCGGTCGAGCCAGAGCTCCTTCACCTCCTGCGCCCTGCAGAGAGAAGGAGAAAGAGCCTCACACCTCGCTGCTCCTCATCCTGCGGAGTGACGCGGGCCCCACACACATGCCCCCGCGCGCCCTGGCCCTGGGGAGAGTGCCCGGGCCAGGCTCGAGCCTCGTGGGGCAGCACAGGCACTCGCCACAAGTTCTGCCTTCCTCAGGCCTTGCAGAGGAGCTACTACTTGTCTTTCTGGCCCCTTCTCTTCTCGCCTTCCCTCACTTGAGGAGAGCAAAAGCCCTTGGAGCCCTTTGGCAGGGGAAAGAGGAGACAGGGCGAGTGCCCTGGCAGGGCGATGCGGCAAGGGGGCTGCAGCGTGAGGCGTTCGCAAGGGACAATCTCTGTGGCGCACAGCGGAGCCGGGGGGCCCGCGAGAGCCTCTGCCTTGCCTACGGACTTGTGGCAAGAGCCTGCCCCTCTGTGGCAGCTCCGGCCCTCCTGCCAAGGAGCTTGCTCCCCTGCCTTCCCAGGAAGGCTCACGGCTCTGCCTCCGCCCGCGGGCAAGCAGCAGCCCCGGCGCGCCTCTTCCCGCCTGCCCAAACTCAGGGGGTCCTGCTCGGAAAGCAAAGCGCGGCCTCTACTCTCACCCACCCAGCCTGGCCGGAGCCCCAGCAAACCCGCTGAGGCCTGAAGGCGAGCCCGGTGGCCGGCACCCGCCACCGCCAAACTCCCTGGGCCCACGACTCACCCAAAAGTCACCATACACACGTTGGTGGGCCAGGCGAGGAGGAGGGTGTTGCTGCACTTGATGCCCAGCTCCTCCTCCACTTGCTTAGGCCCACCTGCCGCCTCGTCCTCGCCGCACACCACCCACAGCTCGCTGAGAGGCACCCGGTGCTTCAGCCAGAAGGTGGAGCCCCATCTGCAGGGCAGGAGAGCAGGGAGTGAGTTGCAGCTGGCCCTTGTGGTGGGGGCAGCCCCAGCAGTCGTGCAGGCAGAGCCACTTCCCAGGGGCGGAGCCTTGGGGCGGCCCCCCGAGCCTCCCAGAGAGGCAGAAAGGAGCCTCAGTGCCCGGCCTCCCAGAGAGGGCGCTGCCGACAAGGCGCTGCTGCCTCAGGGGCCGCTGCTCAGGAGGCGCCAACCACACGGCTGTCCTTTTCCTCTGACACCTCCCCGAATTAACGGCACACTGGCTCTGCCCCTGCAGCTTAGGGACAGCCCTGCAGGGCACTGCAGGTGGTTTGGACCACGAGTGCTCGTGGGGAGCAAAGGGCATGGCCAGAGCGGACGCTCAGGGAGGGCAGGAGGAGGACGGCCGCCTTGTGGACGACGTGCCTGGGGCTTTTGGATGCTGGAAGCTTTGCCAAGCCGCGTTTGGCAGTGCTGATACTTGCTGCAGGCAGCAGCTGTTCCGGGAGGAGCAAAGGCCAAGAGCTTGCCTCAGAGCCCTTCTGCTGCCCAGCTGTGGCCACCTCCGTTGGCATGCGGGCTGACAGGAAAGCACGTGCCGCCTTGCTGTTGCGGCCCTGCCAGAGTTAAAATGAAGCAGGCCGTGGCCGCGGCGGGCCGGCGGCTGTGCAGGCAGCCCCTAGGAGGCACTCTCCGCTGCCGCGGGAGCTGCTCAGGGCAGGAGCGGCGCCCTGCGGCTGCTGGCAGAGGCCGCGGCGCGCAGGAAGGGCGGCTCTGCTTGCCGTTCTTACTTGCAGCTGGCAACAGCCATGGCGTCTGGGAAGAGCAGCAGGTGCCTCTGCTTCGTGCGGTGGCGGCGCGTCACGGCCACGCGTTCGCTGAGGAGCAGCTGGGGGCTCCTGCTGGACACGAAGAGGCTCGGCGGCTGCTGGGGCTGGGAGGCTTCGCTCCGCGAGGTGGACGCGAGGCGGGCGCGAGGAGCCCCCCGGCGAAGGCCCCTGGGCCATGCCTGCGTGCTGGCAGCGGGGCTGGCAGCACCCGTCCTGCTGCAGCAGTTGGCCTGGCCCATGGTGCCGCGAGGGGCCCCTGAAGCAGCGTCCCTGTGCCTGGCAGTGCCGCTGGGCTGGGAGCCTCTGTCTCCCCACGCTGCCCCGCGCTGGCACAGAGCCGCACTGGGGGACGGAGGCTGCTGGCCATGGCCGAGGTCACTGTGGGTGCCACGGCGGCACGTTGTGATGCGGCGCCTGGGCCACGGGGTACCTCCGGGCGGGGTGGGGGGCGGGGGCAGGGGGCACGGGCAGGGCTCTTCCCAGCCACCCGCTGCCTCCGACGCCCCACCATTTCCTTTGCTCACAGGCAGCGGTTGAACTGCTTCCAATGGTCCCGCCTTTTCCTTCTTGCCTGTCAAGCTCAGTCCAACCCACTGAAAAGCCTCTGTCAAAGCCACAGCCGAAGAGCGTGGCGCACATGCTTCGTCCAAGGCTTCTGCATCTGCTTACGTACCTGCAGAGCCTCTTCTCCAGCAGCTTCACCATCCTTGCTGCTGCACTCAGAGGGACTTGGCTCCCTCATTAGGGCCCCTTCCTGCAAGCTTGCCCTCCACTGCTCTCTTTCTCCCACTGAACTCGGAACCCTTCCGAGCAGTCCTCTCTCATCCTTCTGCCTCTCCAGAACAACAGGGAGGCTGCTGATCGCACCCGAGATGATGTGCTGGTGGAGCTTTCGTATGCTCCTGAGGGTGCCTGAAACACCCATCATGGCTGTCTTTGCCTTTGAAACGGCTGTAGACATCTGTGCTTGCCCCGCAGTTACCTGACACAGGACATTTGGCATCTTGGTCTTCCTAAGCTCTGTTGCAGGCGAGAGGTCTCTAAACCTCCTTTAAAGCCCCAGAGTGCACTGGCTATTGCTTTCCTGCCCCCCCACCCCCACCCCCCCACTTAGGCAGGCAAGAGTATCTCTAGGAAGGGTTCTGAACCTCTCCCCAAAATCTTTATCAAGTGGTCGCTCTAGGAAAAAAACAAAAACCAAAAACCAAAAACACATCCATCTTTAGGAGAGACTTTGATCATCTGGATTCCCAGGAATCTAACCTTAGGGTTAGGGTTAGGGTTAGGGTTAGGGTTAGGGTTAGGGATAGGGTTGGGTTAGGGTTAGGGGTTAGGGTTAGGTTAGGGTTAGGGATAGGGTTGGGTTAAGGTTAGGGTTAGGGTTAGGGTTTAGGGTTTAGGGTTAGGGATTAGGGTTAGGGTTAGGGATAGGGTTGGGTTAGGGTTAGGGTTAGGGTTAGGGTTAAGGGTTAGGGTTAGGGTTAGGGTTAGGGTTTAGGGTTTAGGGTTAGGGTTAGTTTAGGGTTAGGGGTTAGGGTTAGGGTTAGGGTTAGGGATAGGGTTGGGTTAAGGTTAGGGTTAGGGTTAGGGTTTAGGGTTAGGGTTAGGGTTTAGGATTAGGGACAGGGTTGGGTTAGGGTTAGGGTTAAAGGTTAGGGTTAGGGTTAGGGTTAGGGTTAGGGTTAGTGCAGGCAGCCCGTGCAGACTGCTCAGGCCCGAGTTTGCCACGTTCTCCCCGAGTGGCACTGCTCGTAAGTAGAGCAGGGAAGTATGTGATTCATGGTAGCTCTAGGCAGAAAAGCTCCACAGGGCTTTGCCTCCCCTCTACAACGATTCATACTGAGCCGTCCAAGCCTGTTCCTTCACCCCACTTCTCCAGTTCTCGCCTGTTTGCACTGCTGTGGCTTGGTTGCCCGTAGGCCATTAGTGCACAGTCTGTGGCGCCTTGGAGCACCGAATACTGCATCGTGGAGGCAGATGAGGAGCCCCAGTCGGAGAGGCAACCCTCACCGCAAACCATTGCCTCTTGCTGACCAGAACGGACCAGGAATGCCCGTTTTTCTGAAATCTCTGTTGGACTAAAACTTGGACCTGAGCCTTCCAAATGCTCGGCGGCCCTTTCTCAAGAACACTTTGGCCACAGAGCGGGACCCTGTTCAGCCCTGGAACTCTCGGCAGCCAGGAAAGCGGGCGCAGAGGAGTGACATGGTGTCAGCCAGCAACTTCTCTCCCGCCCAGCTTCTCTCTGGGCCTTGCTGGCCAGAGAAGCCCAGCAACCTCTGGGAAATGCGCCTTTCCCTCTGTTCCTGCGTGACAATGTTGCCTTGCCAATCCTTTACCTTGAAGGACTGGAGACTGCTGCTTGAGGCCAGCCACTCCCTGTGAGAAGGAACTGTTGCGAGTTGTGTTTCCTGGTTCCTCTTGTTCCCCCAGGGGAGACGTGTGCTTTGCTGTGGCGGGAAGCTTCCTGCAGCAATGCCACTCGTGTATCTCCGTGTCAGAAGCTGTGCCTCTGTTTCTGCAGCTGTGTCTTGAAGAGGGGTCAGACACGTGGCCACTTTCTTTGCCCCCCCACTGGCACCACTGCTGCTCCCAGCACAGTGGCCTCACAGTCCTCAGCCCCATCCACTTCATGGAGGGAGCTGGAGACCATTTGGGAAGGCCAATGCTGTCCACACTCCAGTGCTCAATAGCACTGCAGCGCGCCGTGCAGCCCTTTCTATTCGGAAAGGCAAATGGATGTTCACCTCTGAAATAGCACTCTCTACCATACACACGTTCCTCCAAAGCTGTCTTGCTAGAGCCATGCTCTCTCTAATAAACTCTGAAAAGGTAAAAACCTTAGGATTCTCTTAGGACACTGTCGGGCAAGTACTGTGATTCCTCAGATGCTGACGCCGGCCACTTGGACCGTGTGGCAGTTAAACGGCCTGCCCGAGCTTCCCAGGCCAGCAGAAGTGTACCAAAGGCTCCGGTCCCTACACGCCGAGAGCAGCGCTGTGTCGCGAAGGGAAGTTGTCACTGCAGGCTTGGGAAGGGGTTGTCAGGCGGGAGAGGGGAAAGGCAGCGTGAGCCCTGGGAGAGGCTGCCGCCCACCACGTGGCACCACGGTCCTTGGGTGGGAAGGGCAGGCTGATGTCATCTGGCCTTGTCTGGAAGGAGCCTTGGAGCAGGAAGGCTCTTGCCTTGCCAGGAAGCCCAGAGCCCCCCTCCCCCTCCCGCCCGCCCCCCCAGCCCCCCTCCCCCGCTAACAGTGTGTGCAGAAGAGGAGAGGAAGGTGACGTCCCCTCAGCCCAAGACACCACGGGCTCACAGCCACAGGGGCAGCTGTTACTTTGGCGCCTCTGCCTCAGCCAACCCTTCAGCGGTCCCAGAAAGACCCTCTGTCTGCGTAGCGGCGAGCTGCTGCCCCTGTGCTCCTCAGCATCGTGGTGAGAACGAGACAGCAAGGGCATGTGAAGCTGCAGAGGGGATTCGTGGCCCCCAATCTCTCGGTCGCCACTGCTCCCAGCAGAAAGAGGGAAGAGCCCAAGAGCTGGTGACGCAGAAGCTCTACGGGCTGGAAAAGCTGGTGCTTGCCCTGCACGACCTGACTGATGCAGAAGGCCGAGCAGAAGCAGCCGCAGCCCTGGCTGTCTCTGAGGTTGTCGAGAGGCGCCACCATGAAGCTCAGCACGCTTCTTGGGCGCCCAGAGTCACAGCCAGAGCAGCCTCCGCCTCCAATTGCAGCTGGGCGACAGAGGCACTTTCGCTCGGAGGAACAACACTTTGTTCAGGCTGTCCAAGAGCTGGGGGCAGCGCTTCCTTCTTCTCTGGCATGGCCTTCATGGAAGCGGGTGGCGTGCGAGGGCGACGTGCTTCCGCACAGTCGGCCTCGGCAGTCCCTGTGCCTGAATGGGCAACAGCGTTTGGAGGGGCTGGAGGCGCTGGCCCCATGGAGCTGAGGCTGCCGCAGCCCCAGCTCCCAGCTCCCAGCTCCCAGCTCCCAGCTCCCAGCTCCCAGCTCCCAGCTCCAGGCAGCAGCCAGGCTGAGCAGCTAGAGGCACGCACGCACAAAATGCGCCCACACCTATACGCGGCCCGTCTCCACGTGGCTGGCCCCACAGATAAACACACACTTGGCTCAGGTGCCCTGGTCCGCCCAGGAGCTAACTCGCACACCCTCACTCTCTCCAGTCTCCGGCCCACACGGCCACCTCGAGGCCATCATCAAAGCTTCTTAGCCTACTCGCTGGCCGGGCTGCCTTGAAATTTGCTAGCAATCACCCCCTGGCAAGCTGCCCCTCACGCGCTCCAGGGGCTGCGCCAGAGACGCACGGGCACCCTGGCCCCCGGTGTGACTCCCGTGGCTGGCACGTGCCCCTCCGTCCACACGCAGGCACACACAACAGAGAGTCTCCTCACCCAGGAAACTAGTTAGAAAGAGCGTTTAATGGGAAGACGGGAGCGGGGCCTCTCACAGCTTCCAGGCCGCCAGAGTCTCCTACTTCTTGGGCTCTTTCCACCAATTGCTCCGCTTCCTTTTCTTCCGTCCACACGCCTTCACAGCTGCAGGTTTCCAGGAGTTCTTGTTCTGGTGCCACAGGCTCTTCTTCAGCTAGGCTGCTGTGTGTTTCGCGTTGCTTCGGGCTTCTGTCAGGCAGCACAGTGCTCCCAGGCTCCGTGCTAGCCAGGCCTGCTGATGCGAAGGCAGACAGGTCTGCTCCTTCAAGCTGTGGTGGGGGCGGCAGGCACAGGGCCTGGGCAGTGCCCACTGAGGACGGCCTCTTCCATTTGGCTCCCCTCACTATTGCCCCTGCGGGAGGCTGTTTCGGTGTGCAGGACGGCACCTTGCATTTTGCCGCCTGCGCTCTCCTCCCTCTGCGGAAGCACTGCTGCTGTTGTTCTTTCTAGGCTGTTGGGCTCCCAGATGGGCCCTGCGCCTTTTGCAGTCATCTGCGCACAAGCCCCCTCGCTCACACTCTGCCCAGCCGCTGCAGCTGCTTCTGAGCCGGTTGTTTCTGGCGGGAGGGCAGAGGCTTGGCTCTCCTTCTGCACGGGCAGCTCAGCAGCAGGCACTTCTGGGCTTAGCAATGAAGGGCGCCCAGGCTTGCCGGCCTCTCCCGGGGCAGGTGCCTCACTAGGCACTCCCGGAGCCCACGCTTGCTCGGAGGAGTGCAAGGCAGGAGTTTGCTCTTCTGCCTCAGGTGTGCCAGGGACCGCACCCACAACTGCTCCTGCGCCCTCTGCTCCCTCGGGGAGGGGGTCACTCTCGCCTTCCAGCTGCACAGGCATCTCAGACGCTGCCGTGCCCGCAGGCCCCAAGGCAGAGGCGCCGCCTTCGTCCACGTTTTGCGCCTGGGCAGAACGGGAGCACAAAGTGTGAAGAAGGCACACGCAGCTGGAGAAACGAAGGGCAGCCAAAAAGAAGGGGCAGGCGGCAGCACCCACGCCAAAGACCAAGCCAGGAAGAGATGCTGCTGGCAAGGCAGGCAAGAGGCTAGGAGCACATCAGCGCCGCCCCCCCACCAGCCCCCCCGGCCCCCCATGGCTCCTGCACATTTGAAGCGGAGGGAGTGGAGCCATTTTCTGACCTCCCTTTGCAGAGGTGCCTCAGCCACCACTGCCTCTCTGCCTGCGACTGAAGGTACCATCAGGTATGTGCCCCACAGTAGCGCATCATCTCTCCCGTCGCACTGCTCTGGGCAGGAGCCTGAACGGCAACTGCTGCTGCACCTCCGCAGTCAAAAACACCACCTCCTCCCTCCTTTCCTGCAGGAAGTGTAGCCACCTCACTGTGCACGCGCGCGCCTCAGCGGCAGCTGCTGCCACACATTGGTTGGCATCGGCACAGTCACCCTGGTAGGCCAGCCAGACTTCCTTAGAGTCTTGCCTTTCCGGCCTGGAAAGCATTCCAATGCTTTGCAAGGGCCTTTCGGGCCGGCCTGCGTGCCTCTTCAGGACTCCTACCTTCTCCTCTGGGGCTTGCTTCTCCCTCTCCTCCAGGTGCTGTGGCTCAGCACAGCCTGCACAAGGCAGGTCCCCATCCGCAGCCTCAAGGGGCTGCAGCTTGGCCAGCGCTTCCTCTTCTTCCCGCATGATGGCCACACAAGCTTTCTCCAGCACTTCCTCAATCAAGTCTTCCACCATGGGCTGGAGCTCAGCATCCAAGTCGCACTGGCACAGCTGGGCGGGCGTCAGTGCAACAGGGAGAAAGCACCGGAGAGCACTGTCATTCTTAGCCTCTTAGCAAGGAGAAAGGAGGAGGAGCAAAGCACTTGTGCTGAAGGCAGTGCTGGCCACTGCAGGGGGCGGCCCCCTAGGGCAGCTGTCGCAGGAAGCACAAGCACAGCCGCGGGCTACAGGACGAGTGGGCCGGCGGGAGATGGAGCCTGTCGCATGGGCGCGGCAACTCAACAGACCTCCTCACAGGTCTCCTCCTCCTTGGCAGCCGCCAGGAAGAGGCAGAGCGCTCCCCGGCACCTCCTGCCTGCTCCTCTAGGTCTTGCCAGCCCCGCTCAGCCTGCATGCTAGCGCTATGGGGGAGAGCCTGCCCCAGCGCTGTAATCTGGAGCTGAAAGCAGCACGGCCACTGCCATCTGCAGAAGCACCTTGCACGGTGCTGCCGCTCACCTCGCAGCAGACAGAGGAAACCACGGGCTTTTGCTTTCTCTGAGGAGAAGGTGCCCAACGGTGCTGCTCAGTTTTGCATGAGCAAGTGAGCTGTGCCCACTGTGCAGGGGACAGTGCTTGGGGAGAGGGCTTGCGGCCCGGAGTAGGGCCCGGCCTACCTCTCCTTGTCCTCCTTGTGTGGCCACATCTCTTCCTCGTGCTGTTTTGGCAGAGCGGGGCGAGCGGGGTGGGGCCGCAAGTGCAGCTTCCTGACTGGCCCCGTGCACCACTGCTGCGCACTGCCGAGGCTCTTCTGCGTGCAGCTCTGGGAAGCAAAAGCAGGAGGACTGCTGCAGCCTGGATGCTGTTCAGCTTTCCACCGGAAGGCATGCTTTTTACAGCTACGATTCAGCAGGGCAAACTGTCTCCACGGGATGGGCAGCAAAAGGACTGCTGCGCAGGAAAGCAACAAGCCCCAACTCCAGAGGCCCACCAGCTTTGGCTGGGGCTCAGCCCTTGCAGCCCCCGCTCTCCACAGTGTCTGGAAGGGAAGTCTACCTCTCGGGCTCGTCCCGCAGAGACAATTGACCGCGCTCAGGAAAGGAGGGCCAGGGCATCCCCCGGCTTATCAGCATTTGTCAGTGGGAAGGGGAAGAGACCAAAACTTCCACAGCAGGCAACCTCCTTGCTTGCCCGCCCTACGGGACTCCCTGGCAAAAAGCCGCTGTGCGCGTTGTTGGAAGCAGTGCAGGTGGCTCAGCGGGGCTGCAGCAGAGGGAACGCTCCGAAAGCCACGACCACATCTGTCTAGCCTGTGCTGCAGCCGTCTGCCCGGTTTGCAAGACAGCCCAGCCGGAAATGATTTCCAGGGCCAAAACCTTCGGCCCTGTGCCCATGGTGAGGCCACTGCCCGCTTTCACACTCTTCCTGCAAAGACATGCTCTCTGCTTTCCTATTCACCAGCAGGTGGGGTTTTTCGGATGCCTCTCTGAAGAGCAGCCTGGGAGAGCCACCTGCTCGCACGCTCCTGCTAAAGCAAGGAGTCCGAGAACGTGTCTTGACACTACCTGGAGGGGGAGAGCCAGGAAAGCCTCCGCCATCCTGAACTCTGGCTGATGCTACCGAGCTCAACATTGACTACGCTGTGCAGGTGCCTCTGGGCGAGCCAGTTTTTGGTTTGGGGATGAAAGTCAAGGCCGTGCAGCCGCCTACCTGTCTGCCCTTTGGCGTGCTTTCTGGCTGCCGCAGGCGCGGGCGTTGGGGGCCGCATCCGCCTCTGCACTCGCACTCCGGCCGGTTGTCGTCCCACCGCTTCTCGCTGGCTCGCAATCTCCCGCCAGCCAGGCTGGGCAGCAGGGAGGGCAAGCATGTCACAAGAGACTTGCTATGCAACTGCCACGGCTTTCTCTCCGGGGCTAAGGAAGACTTGCTGCTTGCCTCCTGCAAACCTGCTCTTTCCTTTGGCTCGTCAGCGCCCTGACCCTGACGAGGGGGCTCTCGGCTCTGTAGCCCACAGGGCTGGTGCTGTAGGCAGCGCCCCAGGCGCTGCCCGCCAGGCACCCAGCCCAGGGCCCTTTCAGGCTGCTGGGGCAGCCACAAAAGGCACAGCCCCACACAAGGCACCCAAACGTGGCGGAGAGGGGACAGGCCGCCCTCCCGCGCTCTCCTGCGCCACTGGCCAGTTCCTCCCAAACGCCGGCGCGGAGCAAGCGGCCGCTGTCTCGATGGCTTTGGCCCCTGCCAAAAGTGCCCGGGAGCCCTGGGCACAGCCTGGCTGCTGCCAGCCATGCCCGGCCCTTCCTGCCCGCGGCTGCCCACAGTCGCCTGCCAAGGGCTCTGCCCGCTCCCGGGCAATGGCAGGCAGTGGGCAGCCCCGGGCTGCTGCCCCGCTGCTGCCAGCCGGCCCGCTCCTCCACGCTGCACCCCACCGGGCCCGGCGCACCTCCCGGGGAGCCGCCCGCCCTCTGCTGCAACACCTCCCACCAACACTCAGCAAGGGCCCCGCCCAGAGGGAGCCACCGCTTACCTCCACCAAAACCAACGTCTCCACGCTCTTGGCTGTCAGCGCCACCGACTAGGCAAGAGAACAAAGAGCCAACGTGAGCAACTTGTGGCAGGGGCTGTTTCCGAAGGCCCACTTGCTCTCTGGGTGCAGCGGAAACCCCGGGCACACTTACCAGATTGTAGAAGCCGACCACCTCGACGAGACGCCGAATGGAGGCCAGTCGGGTGACCCTGGGCTCCTGGGCTCCTCGGCTTTGCCTGGCCACAGGGCAGAGGCAAGGCAAGAGCTCTGTCACAGCCAGACCTCTCTCCCTCTCTCCCCTGCAAGCAGCCCACGCTTCCACAGCACCCTGACACAGGAGACCTTCCCGCGCTTCTCGCTGGCAGCACCGCTCTCTAACACCCCCGCGGCCTGCTGACTACGCGCCTCTTCCGCGTGGAAACGGGAAGCGGCAGCTCACAGCTCTCCATCCATGCAAGCAAGGAGCTGTGCTGACAGCGCCGTGGCAGTGGGGTTACTTTGCAAGCGCAAGGCTCAGCAACTCGCACCGTCCGGCCCAGTGCAGGGGGCGCCCCTTTCCCCCAGCGACAGTGCGGGCAGAGCTGCCCCTGGAGATCTCCACCTACCTTCAGCCTTCAGCCTTGTCTCGGCAGGTGGAATTCCCTGGCAAGGCTTACCTGAGGAGCCGGTCGAGCCAGAGCTCCTTCACCTCCTGCGCCCTGCAGAGAGAAGGAGAAAGAGCCTCACACCTCGCTGCTCCTCATCCTGCGGAGTGACGCGGGCCCCACACACATGCCCGCGCGCGCCCTGGCCCTGGGGAGAGTGCCCGGGCCAGGCTCGAGCCTCGTGGGGCAGCACAGGCACTCGCCACAAGTTCTGCCTTCCTCAGGCCTTGCAGAGGAGCTACTACTTGTCTTTCTGGCCCCTTCTCTTCTCGCCTTCCCTCACTTGAGGAGAGCAAAAGCCCTTGGAGCCCTTTGGCAGGGGAAAGAGGAGACAGGGCGAGTGCCCTGGCAGGGCGATGCGGCAAGGGGGCTGCAGCGTGAGGCGTTCGCAAGGGACAATCTCTGTGGCGCACAGCGGAGCCGGGGGGCCCGCGAGAGCCTCTGCCTTGCCTACGGACTTGTGGCAAGAGCCTGCCCCTCTGTGGCAGCTCCGGCCCTCCTGCCAAGGAGCTTGCTCCCCTGCCTTCCCAGGAAGGCTCACGGCTCTGCCTCCGCCCGCGGGCAAGCAGCAGCCCCGGCGCGCCTCTTCCCGCCTGCCCAAACTCAGGGGGTCCTGCTCGGAAAGCAAAGCGCGGCCTCTACTCTCACCCACCCAGCCTGGCCGGAGCCCCAGCAAACCCGCTGAGGCCTGAAGGCGAGCCCGGTGGCCGGCACCCGCCACCGCCAAACTCCCTGGGCCCACGACTCACCCAAAAGTCACCATACACACGTTGGTGGGCCAGGCGAGGAGGAGGGTGTTGCTGCACTTGATGCCCAGCTCCTCCTCCACTTGCTTAGGCCCACCTGCCGCCTCGTCCTCGCCGCACACCACCCACAGCTCGCTGAGAGGCACCCGGTGCTTCAGCCAGAAGGTGGAGCCCCATCTGCAGGGCAGGAGAGCAGGGAGTGAGTTGCAGCTGGCCCTTGTGGTGGGGGCAGCCCCAGCAGTCGTGCAGGCAGAGCCACTTCCCAGGGGCGGAGCCTTGGGGCGGCCCCCCGAGCCTCCCAGAGAGGCAGAAAGGAGCCTCAGTGCCCGGCCTCCCAGAGAGGGCGCTGCCGACAAGGCGCTGCTGCCTCAGGGGCCGCTGCTCAGGAGGCGCCAACCACACGGCTGTCCTTTTCCTCTGACACCTCCCCGAATTAACGGCACACTGGCTCTGCCCCTGCAGCTTAGGGACAGCCCTGCAGGGCACTGCAGGTGGTTTGGACCACGAGTGCTCGTGGGGAGCAAAGGGCATGGCCAGAGCGGACGCTCAGGGAGGGCAGGAGGAGGACGGCCGCCTTGTGGACGACGTGCCTGGGGCTTTTGGATGCTGGAAGCTTTGCCAAGCCGCGTTTGGCAGTGCTGATACTTGCTGCAGGCAGCAGCTGTTCCGGGAGGAGCAAAGGCCAAGAGCTTGCCTCAGAGCCCTTCTGCTGCCCAGCTGTGGCCACCTCCGTTGGCATGCGGGCTGACAGGAAAGCACGCGCCGCCTTGCTGTTGCGGCCCTGCCAGAGTTAAAATGAAGCAGGCCGTGGCCGCGGCGGGCCGGCGGCTGTGCAGGCAGCCCCTAGGAGGCACTCTCCGCTGCCGCGGGAGCTGCTCAGGGCAGGAGCGGCGCCCTGCGGCTGCTGGCAGAGGCCGCGGCGCGCAGGAAGGGCGGCTCTGCTTGCCGTTCTTACTTGCAGCTGGCAACAGCCATGGCGTCTGGGAAGAGCAGCAGGTGCCTCTGCTTCGTGCGGTGGCGGCGCGTCACGGCCACGCGTTCGCTGAGGAGCAGCTGGGGGCTCCTGCTGGACACGAAGAGGCTCGGCGGCTGCTGGGGCTGGGAGGCTTCGCTCCGCGAGGCGGACGCGAGGCGGGCGCGAGGAGCCCCCCGGCGAAGGCCCCTGGGCCATGCCTGCGTGCTGGCAGCGGGGCTGGCAGCACCCGTCCTGCTGCAGCAGTTGGCCTGGCCCATGGTGCCGCGAGGGGCCCCTGAAGCAGCGTCCCTGTGCCTGGCAGTGCCGCTGGGCTGGGAGCCTCTGTCTCCCCACGCTGCCCCGCGCTGGCACAGAGCCGCACTGGGGGACGGAGGCTGCTGGCCATGGCCGAGGTCACTGTGGGTGCCACGGCGGCACGTTGTGATGCGGCGCCTGGGCCACGGGGTACCTCCGGGCGGGGTGGGGGGCGGGGGCAGGGGGCACGGGCAGGGCTCTTCCCAGCCACCCGCTGCCTCCGACGCCCCACCATTTCCTTTGCTCACAGGCAGCGGTTGAACTGCTTCCAATGGTCCCGCCTTTTCCTTCTTGCCTGTCAAGCTCAGTCCAACCCACTGAAAAGCCTCTGTCAAAGCCACAGCCGAAGAGCGTGGCGCACATGCTTCGTCCAAGGCTTCTGCATCTGCTTACGTACCTGCAGAGCCTCTTCTCCAGCAGCTTCACCATCCTTGCTGCTGCAGCCAGAGGGACTTGGCTCCCTCATTAGGGCCCCTTCCTGCAAGCTTGCCCTCCACTGCTCTCTTTCTCCCACTGAACTCGGAACCCTTCCGAGCAGTCCTCTCTCATCCTTCTGCCTCTCCAGAACAACAGGGAGGCTGCTGATCGCACCCGAGATGATGTGCTGGTGGAGCTTTCGTATGCTCCTGAGGGTGCCTGAAACACCCATCATGGCTGTCTTTGCCTTTGAAACGGCTGTAGACATCTGTGCTTGCCCCGCAGTTACCTGACACAGGACATTTGGCATCTTGGTCTTCCTAAGCTCTGTTGCAGGCGAGAGGTCTCTAAACCTCCTTTAAAGCCCCAGAGTGCACTGGCTATTGCTTTCCTGCCCCCCCACCCCCACCCCCCCACTTAGGCAGGCAAGAGTATCTCTAGGAAGGGTTCTGAACCTCTCCCCAAAATCTTTATCAAGTGGTCGCTCTAGGAAAAAAACAAAAACCAAAAACCAAAAACACATCCATCTTTAGGAGAGACTTTGATCATCTGGATTCCCAGGAATCTAACCTTAGGGTTAGGGTTAGGGTTAGGGTTAGGGTTAGGGTTAGGGATAGGGTTGGGTTAGGGTTAGGGGTTAGGGTTAGGTTAGGGTTAGGGATAGGGTTGGGTTAAGGTTAGGGTTAGGGTTAGGGTTAGGGTTAGGGTTAGGGTTAGGGTTTAGGGTTTAGTGTTAGGGATTAGGGTTAGGGTTAGGGATAGGGTTGGGTTAGGGTTAGGGTTAGGGTTAGGGTTAAGGGTTAGGGTTAGGGTTAGGGTTAGGGTTTAGGGTTTAGGGTTAGGGTTGGTTTAGGGTTAGGGGTTAGGGTTAGGGTTAGGGTTAGGGATAGGGTTGGGTTAAGGTTAGGGTTAGGGTTAGGGTTTAGGGTTAGGGTTAGGGTTTAGGGTTAGGGACAGGGTTGGGTTAGGGTTAGGGTTAAATGTTAGGGTTAGGGTTAGGGTTAGGGTTAGGGTTAGGGTTAGGGTTAGGGTTAGGGTTAGGGTTAGTGCAGGCAGCCCGTGCAGACTGCTCAGGCCCGAGTTTGCCACGTTCTCCCCGAGTGGCACTGCTCGTAAGTAGAGCAGGGAAGTATGTGATTCATGGTAGCTCTAGGCAGAAAAGCTCCACAGGGCTTTGCCTCCCCTCTACAACGATTCATACTGAGCCGTCCAAGCCTGTTCCTTCACCCCACTTCTCCAGTTCTCGCCTGTTTGCACTGCTGTGGCTTGGTTGCCCGTAGGCCATTAGTGCACAGTCTGTGGCGCCTTGGAGCACCGAATACTGCATCGTGGAGGCAGATGAGGAGCCCCAGTCGGAGAGGCAACCCTCACCGCAAACCATTGCCTCTTGCTGACCAGAACGGACCAGGAATGCCCGTTTTTCTGAAATCTCTGTTGGACTAAAACTTGGACCTGAGCCTTCCAAATGCTCGGCGGCCCTTTCTCAAGAACACTTTGGCCACAGAGCGGGACCCTGTTCAGCCCTGGAACTCTCGGCAGCCAGGAAAGCGGGCGCAGAGGAGTGACATGGTGTCAGCCAGCAACTTCTCTCCCGCCCAGCTTCTCTCTGGGCCTTGCTGGCCAGAGAAGCCCAGCAACCTCTGGGAAATGCGCCTTTCCCTCTGTTCCTGCGTGACAATGTTGCCTTGCCAATCCTTTACCTTGAAGGACTGGAGACTGCTGCTTGAGGCCAGCCACTCCCTGTGAGAAGGAACTGTTGCGAGTTGTGTTTCCTGGTTCCTCTTGTTCCCCCAGGGGAGACGTGTGCTTTGCTGTGGCGGGAAGCTTCCTGCAGCAATGCCACTCGTGTATCTCCGTGTCAGAAGCTGTGCCTCTGTTTCTGCAGCTGTGTCTTGAAGAGGGGTCAGACACGTGGCCACTTTCTTTGCCCCCCCACTGGCACCACTGCTGCTCCCAGCACAGTGGCCTCACAGTCCTCAGCCCCATCCACTTCATGGAGGGAGCTGGAGACCATTTGGGAAGGCCAATGCTGTCCACACTCCAGTGCTCAATAGCACTGCAGCGCGCCGTGCAGCCCTTTCTATTCGGAAAGGCAAATGGATGTTCACCTCTGAAATAGCACTCTCTACCATACACACGTTCCTCCAAAGCTGTCTTGCTAGAGCCATGCTCTCTCTAATAAACTCTGAAAAGGTAAAAACCTTAGGATTCTCTTAGGACACTGTCGGGCAAGTACTGTGATTCCTCAGATGCTGACGCCGGCCACTTGGACCGTGTGGCAGTTAAACGGCCTGCCCGAGCTTCCCAGGCCAGCAGAAGTGTACCAAAGGCTCCGGTCCCTACACGCCGAGAGCAGCGCTGTGTCGCGAAGGGAAGTTGTCCCTGCAGGCTTGGGAAGGGGTTGTCAGGCGGGAGAGGGGAAAGGCAGCGTGAGCCCTGGGAGAGGCTGCCGCCCACCACGTGGCACCACGGTCCTTGGGTGGGAAGGGCAGGCTGATGTCATCTGGCCTTGTCTGGAAGGAGCCTTGGAGCAGGAAGGCTCTTGCCTTGCCAGGAAGCCCAGAGCCCCCCTCCCCCTCCCGCCCGCCCCCCCAGCCCCCCTCCCCCGCTAACAGTGTGTGCAGAAGAGGAGAGGAAGGTGACGTCCCCTCAGCCCAAGACACCACGGGCTCACAGCCACAGGGGCAGCTGTTACTTTGGCGCCTCTGCCTCAGCCAACCCTTCAGCGGTCCCAGAAAGACCCTCTGTCTGCGTAGCGGCGAGCTGCTGCCCCTGTGCTCCTCAGCATCGTGGTGAGAACGAGACAGCAAGGGCATGTGAAGCTGCAGAGGGGATTCGTGGCCCCCAATCTCTCGGTCGCCACTGCTCCCAGCAGAAAGAGGGAAGAGCCCAAGAGCTGGTGACGCAGAAGCTCTACGGGCTGGAAAAGCTGGTGCTTGCCCTGCACGACCTGACTGATGCAGAAGGCCGAGCAGAAGCAGCCGCAGCCCTGGCTGTCTCTGAGGTTGTCGAGAGGCGCCACCATGAAGCTCAGCACGCTTCTTGGGCGCCCAGAGTCACAGCCAGAGCAGCCTCCGCCTCCAATTGCAGCTGGGCGACAGAGGCACTTTCGCTCGGAGGAACAACACTTTGTTCAGGCTGTCCAAGAGCTGGGGGCAGCGCTTCCTTCTTCTCTGGCATGGCCTTCATGGAAGCGGGTGGCGTGCGAGGGCGACGTGCTTCCGCACAGTCGGCCTCGGCAGTCCCTGTGCCTGAATGGGCAACAGCGTTTGGAGGGGCTGGAGGCGCTGGCCCCATGGAGCTGAGGCTGCCGCAGCCCCAGCTCCCAGCTCCCAGCTCCCAGCTCCCAGCTCCCAGCTCCCAGCTCCCAGCTCCAGGCAGCAGCCAGGCTGAGCAGCTAGAGGCACGCACGCACAAAATGCGCCCACACCTATACGCGGCCCGTCTCCACGTGGCTGGCCCCACAGATAAACACACACTTGGCTCAGGTGCCCTGGTCCGCCCAGGAGCTAACTCGCACACCCTCACTCTCTCCAGTCTCCGGCCCACACGGCCACCTCGAGGCCATCATCAAAGCTTCTTAGCCTACTCGCTGGCCGGGCTGCCTTGAAATTTGCTAGCAATCACCCCCTGGCAAGCTGCCCCTCACGCGCTCCAGGGGCTGCGCCAGAGACGCACGGGGACCCTGGCCCCCGGTGTGACTCCCGTGGCTGGCACGTGCCCCTCCGTCCACACGCAGGCACACACAACAGAGAGTCTCCTCACCCAGGAAACTAGTTAGAAAGAGCGTTTAATGGGAAGACGGGAGCGGGGCCTCTCACAGCTTCCAGGCCGCCAGAGTCTCCTACTTCTTGGGCTCTTTCCACCAATTGCTCCGCTTCCTTTTCTTCCGTCCACACGCCTTCACAGCTGCAGGTTTCCAGGAGTTCTTGTTCTGGTGCCACAGGCTCTTCTTCAGCTAGGCTGCTGTGTGTTTCGCGTTGCTTCGGGCTTCTGTCAGGCAGCACAGTGCTCCCAGGCTCCGTGCTAGCCAGGCCTGCTGATGCGAAGGCAGACAGGTCTGCTCCTTCAAGCTGTGGTGGGGGCGGCAGGCACAGGGCCTGGGCAGTGCCCACTGAGGACGGCCTCTTCCATTTGGCTCCCCTCACTATTGCCCCTGCGGGAGGCTGTTTCGGTGTGCAGGACGGCACCTTGCATTTTGCCGCCTGCGCTCTCCTCCCTCTGCGGAAGCACTGCTGCTGTTGTTCTTTCTAGGCTGTTGGGCTCCCAGATGGGCCCTGCGCCTTTTGCAGTCATCTGCGCACAAGCCCCCTCGCTCACACTCTGCCCAGTCGCTGCAGCTGCTTCTGAGCCGGTTGTTTCTGGCGGGAGGGCAGAGGCTTGGCTCTCCTTCTGCACGGGCAGCTCAGCAGCAGGCACTTCTGGGCTTAGCAATGAAGGGCGCCCAGGCTTGCCGGCCTCTCCCGGGGCAGGTGCCTCACTAGGCACTCCCGGAGCCCACGCTTGCTCGGAGGAGTGCAAGGCAGGAGTTTGCTCTTCTGCCTCAGGTGTGCCAGGGACCGCACCGACAACTGCTCCTGCGCCCTCTGCTCCCTCGGGGAGGGGGTCACTCTCGCCTTCCAGCTGCACAGGCATCTCAGACGCTGCCGTGCCCGCAGGCCCCAAGGCAGAGGCGCCGCCTTCGTCCACGTTTTGCGCCTGGGCAGAACGGGAGCACAAAGTGTGAAGAAGGCACACGCAGCTGGAGAAACGAAGGGCAGCCAAAAAGAAGGGGCAGGCGGCAGCACCCACGCCAAAGACCAAGCCAGGAAGAGATGCTGCTGGCAAGGCAGGCAAGAGGCTAGGAGCACATCAGCGCCGCCCCCCCACCAGCCCCCCCGGCCCCCCATGGCTCCTGCACATTTGAAGCGGAGGGAGTGGAGCCATTTTCTGACCTCCCTTTGCAGAGGTGCCTCAGCCACCACTGCCTCTCTGCCTGCGACTGAAGGTACCATCAGGTATGTGCCCCACAGTAGCGCATCATCTCTCCCGTCGCACTGCTCTGGGCAGGAGCCTGAACGGCAACTGCTGCTGCACCTCCGCAGTCAAAAACACCACCTCCTCCCTCCTTTCCTGCAGGAAGTGTAGCCACCTCACTGTGCACGCGCGCGCCTCAGCGGCAGCTGCTGCCACACATTGGTTGGCATCGGCACAGTCACCCTGGTAGGCCAGCCAGACTTCCTTAGAGTCTTGCCTTTCCGGCCTGGAAAGCATTCCAATGCTTTGCAAGGGCCTTTCGGGCCGGCCTGCGTGCCTCTTCAGGACTCCTACCTTCTCCTCTGGGGCTTGCTTCTCCCTCTCCTCCAGGTGCTGTGGCTCAGCACAGCCTGCACAAGGCAGGTCCCCATCCGCAGCCTCAAGGGGCTGCAGCTTGGCCAGCGCTTCCTCTTCTTCCCGCATGATGGCCACACAAGCTTTCTCCAGCACTTCCTCAATCAAGTCTTCCACCATGGGCTGGAGCTCAGCATCCAAGTCGCACTGGCACAGCTGGGCGGGCGTCAGTGCAACAGGGAGAAAGCACCGGAGAGCACTGTCATTCTTAGCCTCTTAGCAAGGAGAAAGGAGGAGGAGCAAAGCACTTGTGCTGAAGGCAGTGCTGGCCACTGCAGGGGGCGGCCCCCTAGGGCAGCTGTCGCAGGAAGCACAAGCACAGCCGCGGGCTACAGGACGAGTGGGCCGGCGGGAGATGGAGCCTGTCGCATGGGCGCGGCAACTCAACAGACCTCCTCACAGGTCTCCTCCTCCTTGGCAGCCGCCAGGAAGAGGCAGAGCGCTCCCCGGCACCTCCTGCCTGCTCCTCTAGGTCTTGCCAGCCCCGCTCAGCCTGCATGCTAGCGCTATGGGGGAGAGCCTGCCCCAGCGCTGTAATCTGGAGCTGAAAGCAGCACGGCCACCGCCATCTGCAGAAGCACCTTGCACGGTGCTGCCGCTCACCTCGCAGCAGACAGAGGAAACCACGGGCTTTTGCTTTCTCTGAGGAGAAGGTGCCCAACGGTGCTGCTCAGTTTTGCATGAGCAAGTGAGCTGTGCCCACTGTGCAGGGGACAGTGCTTGGGGAGAGGGCTTGCGGCCCGGAGTAGGGCCCGGCCTACCTCTCCTTGTCCTCCTTGTGTGGCCACATCTCTTCCTCGTGCTGTTTTGGCAGAGCGGGGCGAGCGGGGTGGGGCCGCAAGTGCAGCTTCCTGACTGGCCCCGTGCACCACTGCTGCGCACTGCCGAGGCTCTTCTGCGTGCAGCTCTGGGAAGCAAAAGCAGGAGGACTGCTGCAGCCTGCATGCTGTTCAGCTTTCCACCGGAAGGCATGCTTTTTACAGCTACGATTCAGCAGGGCAAACTGTCTCCACGGGATGGGCAGCAAAAGGACTGCTGCGCAGGAAAGCAACAAGCCCCAACTCCAGAGGCCCACCAGCTTTGGCTGGGGCTCAGCCCTTGCAGCCCCCGCTCTCCACAGTGTCTGGAAGGGAAGTCTACCTCTCGGGCTCGTCCCGCAGAGACAATTGACCGCGGTCAGGAAAGGAGGGCCAGGGCATCCCCCGGCTTATCAGCATTTGTCAGTGGGAAGGGGAAGAGACCAAAACTTCCACAGCAGGCAACCTCCTTGCTTGCCCGCCCTACGGGACTCCCTGGCAAAAAGCCGCTGTGCGCGTTGTTGGAAGCAGTGCAGGTGGCTCAGCGGGGCTGCAGCAGAGGGAACGCTCCGAAAGCCACGACCACATCTGTCTAGCCTGTGCTGCAGCCGTCTGCCCGGTTTGCAAGACAGCCCAGCCGGAAATGATTTCCAGGGCCAAAACCTTCGGCCCTGTGCCCATGGTGAGGCCACTGCCCGCTTTCACACTCTTCCTGCAAAGACATGCTCTCTGCTTTCCTATTCACCAGCAGGTGGGGTTTTTCGGATGCCTCTCTGAAGAGCAGCCTGGGAGAGCCACCTGCTCGCACGCTCCTGCTAAAGCAAGGAGTCCGAGAACGTGTCTTGACACTACCTGGAGGGGGAGAGCCAGGAAAGCCTCCGCCATCCTGAACTCTGGCTGATGCTACCGAGCTCAACATTGACTACGCTGTGCAGGTGCCTCTGGGCGAGCCAGTTTTTGGTTTGGGGATGAAAGTCAAGGCCGTGCAGCCGCCTACCTGTCTGCCCTTTGGCGTGCTTTCTGGCTGCCGCAGGCGCGGGCGTTGGGGGCCGCATCCGCCTCTGCACTCGCACTCCGGCCGGTTGTCGTCCCACCGCTTCTCGCTGGCTCGCAATCTCCCGCCAGCCAGGCTGGGCAGCAGGGAGGGCAAGCATGTCACAAGAGACTTGCTATGCAACTGCCACGGCTTTCTCTCCGGGGCTAAGGAAGACTTGCTGCTTGCCTCCTGCAAACCTGCTCTTTCCTTTGGCTCGTCAGCGCCCTGACCCTGACGAGGCGGCTCTCGGCTCTGTAGCCCACAGGGCTGGTGCTGTAGGCAGCGCCCCAGGCGCTGCCCGCCAGGCACCCAGCCCAGGGCCCTTTCAGGCTGCTGGGGCAGCCACAAAAGGCACAGCCCCACACAAGGCACCCAAACGTGGCGGAGAGGGGACAGGCCGCCCTCCCGCGCTCTCCTGCGCCACTGGCCAGTTCCTCCCAAACGCCGGCGCGGAGCAAGCGGCCGCTGTCTCGATGGCTTTGGCCCCTGCCAAAAGTGCCCGGGAGCCCTGGGCACAGCCTGGCTGCTGCCAGCCATGCCCGGCCCTTCCTGCCCGCGGCTGCCCACAGTCGCCTGCCAAGGGCTCTGCCCGCTCCCGGGCAATGGCAGGCAGTGGGCAGCCCCGGGCTGCTGCCCCGCTGCTGCCAGCCGGCCCGCTCCTCCACGCTGCACCCCACCGGGCCCGGCGCACCTCCCGGGGAGCCGCCCGCCCTCTGCTGCAACACCTCCCACCAACACTCAGCAAGGGCCCCGCCCAGAGGGAGCCACCGCTTACCTCCACCAAAACCAACGTCTCCACGCTCTTGGCTGTCAGCGCCACCGACTAGGCAAGAGAACAAAGAGCCAACGTGAGCAACTTGTGGCAGGGGCTGTTTCCGAAGGCCCACTTGCTCTCTGGGTGCAGCGGAAACCCCGGGCACACTTACCAGATTGTAGAAGCCGACCACCTCGACGAGACGCCGAATGGAGGCCAGTCGGGTGACCCTGGGCTCCTGGGCTCCTCGGCTTTGCCTGGCCACAGGGCAGAGGCAAGGCAAGAGCTCTGTCACAGCCAGACCTCTCTCCCTCTCTCCCCTGCAAGCAGCCCACGCTTCCACAGCACCCTGACACAGGAGACCTTCCCGCGCTTCTCGCTGGCAGCACCGCTCTCTAACACCCCCGCGGCCTGCTGACTACGCGCCTCTTCCGCGTGGAAACGGGAAGCGGCAGCTCACAGCTCTCCATCCATGCAAGCAAGGAGCTGTGCTGACAGCGCCGTGGCAGTGGGGTTACTTTGCAAGCGCAAGGCTCAGCAACTCGCACCGTCCGGCCCAGTGCAGGGGGCGCCCCTTTCCCCCAGCGACAGTGCGGGCAGAGCTGCCCCTGGAGATCTCCACCTACCTTCAGCCTTCAGCCTTGTCTCGGCAGGTGGAATTCCCTGGCAAGGCTTACCTGAGGAGCCGGTCGAGCCAGAGCTCCTTCACCTCCTGCGCCCTGCAGAGAGAAGGAGAAAGAGCCTCACACCTCGCTGCTCCTCATCCTGCGGAGTGACGCGGGCCCCACACACATGCCCGCGCGCGCCCTGGCCCTGGGGAGAGTGCCCGGGCCAGGCTCGAGCCTCGTGGGGCAGCACAGGCACTCGCCACAAGTTCTGCCTTCCTCAGGCCTTGCAGAGGAGCTACTACTTGTCTTTCTGGCCCCTTCTCTTCTCGCCTTCCCTCACTTGAGGAGAGCAAAAGCCCTTGGAGCCCTTTGGCAGGGGAAAGAGGAGACAGGGCGAGTGCCCTGGCAGGGCGATGCGGCAAGGGGGCTGCAGCGTGAGGCGTTCGCAAGGGACAATCTCTGTGGCGCACAGCGGAGCCGGGGGGCCCGCGAGAGCCTCTGCCTTGCCTACGGACTTGTGGCAAGAGCCTGCCCCTCTGTGGCAGCTCCGGCCCTCCTGCCAAGGAGCTTGCTCCCCTGCCTTCCCAGGAAGGCTCACGGCTCTGCCTCCGCCCACGGGCAAGCAGCAGCCCCGGCGCGCCTCTTCCCGCCTGCCCAAACTCAGGGGGTCCTGCTCGGAAAGCAAAGCGCGGCCTCTACTCTCACCCACCCAGCCTGGCCGGAGCCCCAGCAAACCCGCTGAGGCCTGAAGGCGAGCCCGGTGGCCGGCACCCGCCACCGCCAAACTCCCTGGGCCCACGACTCACCCAAAAGTCACCATACACACGTTGGTGGGCCAGGCGAGGAGGAGGGTGTTGCTGCACTTGATGCCCAGCTCCTCCTCCACTTGCTTAGGCCCACCTGCCGCCTCGTCCTCGCCGCACACCACCCACAGCTCGCTGAGAGGCACCCGGTGCTTCAGCCAGAAGGTGGAGCCCCATCTGCAGGGCAGGAGAGCAGGGAGTGAGTTGCAGCTGGCCCTTGTGGTGGGGGCAGCCCCAGCAGTCGTGCAGGCAGAGCCACTTCCCAGGGGCGGAGCCTTGGGGCGGCCCCCCGAGCCTCCCAGAGAGGCAGAAAGGAGCCTCAGTGCCCGGCCTCCCAGAGAGGGCGCTGCCGACAAGGCGCTGCTGCCTCAGGGGCCGCTGCTCAGGAGGCGCCAACCACACGGCTGTCCTTTTCCTCTGACACCTCCCCGAATTAACGGCACACTGGCTCTGCCCCTGCAGCTTAGGGACAGCCCTGCAGGGCACTGCAGGTGGTTTGGACCACGAGTGCTCGTGGGGAGCAAAGGGCATGGCCAGAGCGGACGCTCAGGGAGGGCAGGAGGAGGACGGCCGCCTTGTGGACGACGTGCCTGGGGCTTTTGGATGCTGGAAGCTTTGCCAAGCCGCGTTTGGCAGTGCTGATACTTGCTGCAGGCAGCAGCTGTTCCGGGAGGAGCAAAGGCCAAGAGCTTGCCTCAGAGCCCTTCTGCTGCCCAGCTGTGGCCACCTCCGTTGGCATGCGGGCTGACAGGAAAGCACGCGCCGCCTTGCTGTTGCGGCCCTGCCAGAGTTAAAATGAAGCAGGCCGTGGCCGCGGCGGGCCGGCGGCTGTGCAGGCAGCCCCTAGGAGGCACTCTCCGCTGCCGCGGGAGCTGCTCAGGGCAGGAGCGGCGCCCTGCGGCTGCTGGCAGAGGCCGCGGCGCGCAGGAAGGGCGGCTCTGCTTGCCGTTCTTACTTGCAGCTGGCAACAGCCATGGCGTCTGGGAAGAGCAGCAGGTGCCTCTGCTTCGTGCGGTGGCGGCGCGTCACGGCCACGCGTTCGCTGAGGAGCAGCTGGGGGCTCCTGCTGGACACGAAGAGGCTCGGCGGCTGCTGGGGCTGGGAGGCTTCGCTCCGCGAGGCGGGCGCGAGGCGGGCGCGAGGAGCCCCCCGGCGAAGGCCCCTGGGCCATGCCTGCGTGCTGGCAGCGGGGCTGGCAGCACCCGTCCTGCTGCAGCAGTTGGCCTGGCCCATGGTGCCGCGAGGGGCCCCTGAAGCAGCGTCCCTGTGCCTGGCAGTGCCGCTGGGCTGGGAGCCTCTGTCTCCCCACGCTGCCCCGCGCTGGCACAGAGCCGCACTGGGGGACGGAGGCTGCTGGCCATGGCCGAGGTCACTGTGGGTGCCACGGCGGCACGTTGTGATGCGGCGCCTGGGCCACGGGGTACCTCCGGGCGGGGTGGGGGGCGGGGGCAGGGGGCACGGGCAGGGCTCTTCCCAGCCACCCGCTGCCTCCGACGCCCCACCATTTCCTTTGCTCACAGGCAGCGGTTGAACTGCTTCCAATGGTCCCGCCTTTTCCTTCTTGCCTGTCAAGCTCAGTCCAACCCACTGAAAAGCCTCTGTCAAAGCCACAGCCGAAGAGCGTGGCGCACATGCTTCGTCCAAGGCTTCTGCATCTGCTTACGTACCTGCAGAGCCTCTTCTCCAGCAGCTTCACCATCCTTGCTGCTGCAGCCAGAGGGACTTGGCTCCCTCATTAGGGCCCCTTCCTGCAAGCTTGCCCTCCACTGCTCTCTTTCTCCCACTGAACTCGGAACCCTTCCGAGCAGTCCTCTCTCATCCTTCTGCCTCTCCAGAACAACAGGGAGGCTGCTGATCGCACCCGAGATGATGTGCTGGTGGAGCTTTCGTATGCTCCTGAGGGTGCCTGAAACACCCATCATGGCTGTCTTTGCCTTTGAAACGGCTGTAGACATCTGTGCTTGCCCCGCAGTTACCTGACACAGGACATTTGGCATCTTGGTCTTCCTAAGCTCTGTTGCAGGCGAGAGGTCTCTAAACCTCCTTTAAAGCCCCAGAGTGCACTGGCTATTGCTTTCCTGCCCCCCCACCCCCACCCCCCCACTTAGGCAGGCAAGAGTATCTCTAGGAAGGGTTCTGAACCTCTCCCCAAAATCTTTATCAAGTGGTCGCTCTAGGAAAAAAACAAAAACCAAAAACCAAAAACACATCCATCTTTAGGAGAGACTTTGATCATCTGGATTCCCAGGAATCTAACCTTAGGGTTAGGGTTAGGGTTAGGGTTAGGGTTAGGGTTAGGGTTAGGGATAGGGTTGGGTTAGGGTTAGGGGTTAGGGTTAGGTTAGGGTTAGGGATAGGGTTGGGTTAAGGTTAGGGTTAGGGTTAGGGTTAGGGTTAGGGTTAGGGTTAGGGTTTAGGGTTTAGTGTTAGGGATTAGGGTTAGGGTTAGGGATAGGGTTGGGTTAGGGTTAGGGTTAGGGTTAGGGTTAAGGGTTAGGGTTAGGGTTAGGGTTAGGGTTTAGGGTTTAGGGTTAGGGTTGGTTTAGGGTTAGGGGTTAGGGTTAGGGTTAGGGTTAGGGATAGGGTTGGGTTAAGGTTAGGGTTAGGGTTAGGGTTTAGGGTTAGGGTTAGGGTTTAGGGTTAGGGACAGGGTTGGGTTAGGGTTAGGGTTAAATGTTAGGGTTAGGGTTAGGGTTAGGGTTAGGGTTAGGGTTAGGGTTAGGGTTAGGGTTAGGGTTAGTGCAGGCAGCCCGTGCAGACTGCTCAGGCCCGAGTTTGCCACGTTCTCCCCGAGTGGCACTGCTCGTAAGTAGAGCAGGGAAGTATGTGATTCATGGTAGCTCTAGGCAGAAAAGCTCCACAGGGCTTTGCCTCCCCTCTACAACGATTCATACTGAGCCGTCCAAGCCTGTTCCTTCACCCCACTTCTCCAGTTCTCGCCTGTTTGCACTGCTGTGGCTTGGTTGCCCGTAGGCCATTAGTGCACAGTCTGTGGCGCCTTGGAGCACCGAATACTGCATCGTGGAGGCAGATGAGGAGCCCCAGTCGGAGAGGCAACCCTCACCGCAAACCATTGCCTCTTGCTGACCAGAACGGACCAGGAATGCCCGTTTTTCTGAAATCTCTGTTGGACTAAAACTTGGACCTGAGCCTTCCAAATGCTCGGCGGCCCTTTCTCAAGAACACTTTGGCCACAGAGCGGGACCCTGTTCAGCCCTGGAACTCTCGGCAGCCAGGAAAGAGGGCGCAGAGGAGTGACATGGTGTCAGCCAGCAACTTCTCTCCCGCCCAGCTTCTCTCTGGGCCTTGCTGGCCAGAGAAGCCCAGCAACCTCTGGGAAATGCGCCTTTCCCTCTGTTCCTGCGTGACAATGTTGCCTTGCCAATCCTTTACCTTGAAGGACTGGAGACTGCTGCTTGAGGCCAGCCACTCCCTGTGAGAAGGAACTGTTGCGAGTTGTGTTTCCTGGTTCCTCTTGTTCCCCCAGGGGAGACGTGTGCTTTGCTGTGGCGGGAAGCTTCCTGCAGCAATGCCACTCGTGTATCTCCGTGTCAGAAGCTGTGCCTCTGTTTCTGCAGCTGTGTCTTGAAGAGGGGTCAGACACGTGGCCACTTTCTTTGCCCCCCCACTGGCACCACTGCTGCTCCCAGCACAGTGGCCTCACAGTCCTCAGCCCCATCCACTTCATGGAGGGAGCTGGAGACCATTTGGGAAGGCCAATGCTGTCCACACTCCAGTGCTCAATAGCACTGCAGCGCGCCGTGCAGCCCTTTCTATTCGGAAAGGCAAATGGATGTTCACCTCTGAAATAGCACTCTCTACCATACACACGTTCCTCCAAAGCTGTCTTGCTAGAGCCATGCTCTCTCTAATAAACTCTGAAAAGGTAAAAACCTTAGGATTCTCTTAGGACACTGTCGGGCAAGTACTGTGATTCCTCAGATGCTGACGCCGGCCACTTGGACCGTGTGGCAGTTAAACGGCCTGCCCGAGCTTCCCAGGCCAGCAGAAGTGTACCAAAGGCTCCGGTCCCTACACGCCGAGAGCAGCGCTGTGTCGCGAAGGGAAGTTGTCACTGCAGGCTTGGGAAGGGGGTGTCAGGCGGGAGAGGGGAAAGGCAGCGTGAGCCCTGGGAGAGGCTGCCGCCCACCACGTGGCACCACGGTCCTTGGGTGGGAAGGGCAGGCTGATGTCATCTGGCCTTGTCTGGAAGGAGCCTTGGAGCAGGAAGGCTCTTGCCTTGCCAGGAAGCCCAGAGCCCCCCTCCCCCTCCCGCCCGCCCCCCCAGCCCCCCTCCCCCGCTAACAGTGTGTGCAGAAGAGGAGAGGAAGGTGACGTCCCCTCAGCCCAAGACACCACGGGCTCACAGCCACAGGGGCAGCTGTTACTTTGGCGCCTCTGCCTCAGCCAACCCTTCAGCGGTCCCAGAAAGACCCTCTGTCTGCGTAGCGGCGAGCTGCTGCCCCTGTGCTCCTCAGCATCGTGGTGAGAACGAGACAGCAAGGGCATGTGAAGCTGCAGAGGGGATTCGTGGCCCCCAATCTCTCGGTCGCCACTGCTCCCAGCAGAAAGAGGGAAGAGCCCAAGAGCTGGTGACGCAGAAGCTCTACGGGCTGGAAAAGCTGGTGCTTGCCCTGCACGACCTGACTGATGCAGAAGGCCGAGCAGAAGCAGCCGCAGCCCTGGCTGTCTCTGAGGTTGTCGAGAGGCGCCACCATGAAGCTCAGCACGCTTCTTGGGCGCCCAGAGTCACAGCCAGAGCAGCCTCCGCCTCCAATTGCAGCTGGGCGACAGAGGCACTTTCGCTCGGAGGAACAACACTTTGTTCAGGCTGTCCAAGAGCTGGGGGCAGCGCTTCCTTCTTCTCTGGCATGGCCTTCATGGAAGCGGGTGGCGTGCGAGGGCGACGTGCTTCCGCACAGTCGGCCTCGGCAGTCCCTGTGCCTGAATGGGCAACAGCGTTTGGAGGGGCTGGAGGCGCTGGCCCCATGGAGCTGAGGCTGCCGCAGCCCCAGCTCCCAGCTCCCAGCTCCCAGCTCCCAGCTCCCAGCTCCCAGCTCCAGGCAGCAGCCAGGCTGAGCAGCTAGAGGCACGCACGCACAAAATGCGCCCACACCTATACGCGGCCCGTCTCCACGTGGCTGGCCCCACAGATAAACACACACTTGGCTCAGGTGCCCTGGTCCGCCCAGGAGCTAACTCGCACACCCTCACTCTCTCCAGTCTCCGGCCCACACGGCCACCTCGAGGCCATCATCAAAGCTTCTTAGCCTACTCGCTGGCCGGGCTGCCTTGAAATTTGCTAGCAATCACCCCCTGGCAAGCTGCCCCTCACGCGCTCCAGGGGCTGCGCCAGAGACGCACGGGCACCCTGGCCCCCGGTGTGACTCCCGTGGCTGGCACGTGCCCCTCCGTCCACACGCAGGCACACACAACAGAGAGTCTCCTCACCCAGGAAACTAGTTAGAAAGAGCGTTTAATGGGAAGACGGGAGCGGGGCCTCTCACAGCTTCCAGGCCGCCAGAGTCTCCTACTTCTTGGGCTCTTTCCACCAATTGCTCCGCTTCCTTTTCTTCCGTCCACACGCCTTCACAGCTGCAGGTTTCCAGGAGTTCTTGTTCTGGTGCCACAGGCTCTTCTTCAGCTAGGCTGCTGTGTGTTTCGCGTTGCTTCGGGCTTCTGTCAGGCAGCACAGTGCTCCCAGGCTCCGTGCTAGCCAGGCCTGCTGATGCGAAGGCAGACAGGTCTGCTCCTTCAAGCTGTGGTGGGGGCGGCAGGCACAGGGCCTGGGCAGTGCCCACTGAGGACGGCCTCTTCCATTTGGCTCCCCTCACTATTGCCCCTGCGGGAGGCTGTTTCGGTGTGCAGGACGGCACCTTGCATTTTGCCGCCTGCGCTCTCCTCCCTCTGCGGAAGCACTGCTGCTGTTGTTCTTTCTAGGCTGTTGGGCTCCCAGATGGGCCCTGCGCCTTTTGCAGTCATCTGCGCACAAGCCCCCTCGCTCACACTCTGCCCAGCCGCTGCAGCTGCTTCTGAGCCGGTTGTTTCTGGCGGGAGGGCAGAGGCTTGGCTCTCCTTCTGCACGGGCAGCTCAGCAGCAGGCACTTCTGGGCTTAGCAATGAAGGGCGCCCAGGCTTGCCGGCCTCTCCCGGGGCAGGTGCCTCACTAGGCACTCCCGGAGCCCACGCTTGCTCGGAGGAGTGCAAGGCAGGAGTTTGCTCTTCTGCCTCAGGTGTGCCAGGGACCGCACCGACAACTGCTCCTGCGCCCTCTGCTCCCTCGGGGAGGGGGTCACTCTCGCCTTCCAGCTGCACAGGCATCTCAGACGCTGCCGTGCCCGCAGGCCCCAAGGCAGAGGCGCCGCCTTCGTCCACGTTTTGCGCCTGGGCAGAACGGGAGCACAAAGTGTGAAGAAGGCACACGCAGCTGGAGAAACGAAGGGCAGCCAAAAAGAAGGGGCAGGCGGCAGCACCCACGCCAAAGACCAAGCCAGGAAGAGATGCTGCTGGCAAGGCAGGCAAGAGGCTAGGAGCACATCAGCGCCGCCCCCCCACCAGCCCCCCCGGCCCCCCATGGCTCCTGCACATTTGAAGCGGAGGGAGTGGAGCCATTTTCTGACCTCCCTTTGCAGAGGTGCCTCAGCCACCACTGCCTCTCTGCCTGCGACTGAAGGTACCATCAGGTATGTGCCCCACAGTAGCGCATCATCTCTCCCGTCGCACTGCTCTGGGCAGGAGCCTGAACGGCAACTGCTGCTGCACCTCCGCAGTCAAAAACACCACCTCCTCCCTCCTTTCCTGCAGGAAGTGTAGCCACCTCACTGTGCACGCGCGCGCCTCAGCGGCAGCTGCTGCCACACATTGGTTGGCATCGGCACAGTCACCCTGGTAGGCCAGCCAGACTTCCTTAGAGTCTTGCCTTTCCGGCCTGGAAAGCATTCCAATGCTTTGCAAGGGCCTTTCGGGCCGGCCTGCGTGCCTCTTCAGGACTCCTACCTTCTCCTCTGGGGCTTGCTTCTCCCTCTCCTCCAGGTGCTGTGGCTCAGCACAGCCTGCACAAGGCAGGTCCCCATCCGCAGCCTCAAGGGGCTGCAGCTTGGCCAGCGCTTCCTCTTCTTCCCGCATGATGGCCACACAAGCTTTCTCCAGCACTTCCTCAATCAAGTCTTCCACCATGGGCTGGAGCTCAGCATCCAAGTCGCACTGGCACAGCTGGGCGGGCGTCAGTGCAACAGGGAGAAAGCACCGGAGAGCACTGTCATTCTTAGCCTCTTAGCAAGGAGAAAGGAGGAGGAGCAAAGCACTTGTGCTGAAGGCAGTGCTGGCCACTGCAGGGGGCGGCCCCCTAGGGCAGCTGTCGCAGGAAGCACAAGCACAGCCGCGGGCTACAGGACGAGTGGGCCGGCGGGAGATGGAGCCTGTCGCATGGGCGCGGCAACTCAACAGACCTCCTCACAGGTCTCCTCCTCCTTGGCAGCCGCCAGGAAGAGGCAGAGCGCTCCCCGGCACCTCCTGCCTGCTCCTCTAGGTCTTGCCAGCCCCGCTCAGCCTGCATGCTAGCGCTATGGGGGAGAGCCTGCCCCAGCGCTGTAATCTGGAGCTGAAAGCAGCACGGCCACTGCCATCTGCAGAAGCACCTTGCACGGTGCTGCCGCTCACCTCGCAGCAGACAGAGGAAACCACGGGCTTTTGCTTTCTCTGAGGAGAAGGTGCCCAACGGTGCTGCTCAGTTTTGCATGAGCAAGTGAGCTGTGCCCACTGTGCAGGGGACAGTGCTTGGGGAGAGGGCTTGCGGCCCGGAGTAGGGCCCGGCCTACCTCTCCTTGTCCTCCTTGTGTGGCCACATCTCTTCCTCGTGCTGTTTTGGCAGAGCGGGGCGAGCGGGGTGGGGCCGCAAGTGCAGCTTCCTGACTGGCCCCGTGCACCACTGCTGCGCACTGCCGAGGCTCTTCTGCGTGCAGCTCTGGGAAGCAAAAGCAGGAGGACTGCTGCAGCCTGGATGCTGTTCAGCTTTCCACCGGAAGGCATGCTTTTTACAGCTACGATTCAGCAGGGCAAACTGTCTCCACGGGATGGGCAGCAAAAGGACTGCTGCGCAGGAAAGCAACAAGCCCCAACTCCAGAGGCCCACCAGCTTTGGCTGGGGCTCAGCCCTTGCAGCCCCCGCTCTCCACAGTGTCTGGAAGGGAAGTCTACCTCTCGGGCTCGTCCCGCAGAGACAATTGACCGCGCTCAGGAAAGGAGGGCCAGGGCATCCCCCGGCTTATCAGCATTTGTCAGTGGGAAGGGGAAGAGACCAAAACTTCCACAGCAGGCAACCTCCTTGCTTGCCCGCCCTACGGGACTCCCTGGCAAAAAGCCGCTGTGCGCGTTGTTGGAAGCAGTGCAGGTGGCTCAGCGGGGCTGCAGCAGAGGGAACGCTCCGAAAGCCACGACCACATCTGTCTAGCCTGTGCTGCAGCCGTCTGCCCGGTTTGCAAGACAGCCCAGCCGGAAATGATTTCCAGGGCCAAAACCTTCGGCCCTGTGCCCATGGTGAGGCCACTGCCCGCTTTCACACTCTTCCTGCAAAGACATGCTCTCTGCTTTCCTATTCACCAGCAGGTGGGGTTTTTCGGATGCCTCTCTGAAGAGCAGCCTGGGAGAGCCACCTGCTCGCACGCTCCTGCTAAAGCAAGGAGTCCGAGAACGTGTCTTGACACTACCTGGAGGGGGAGAGCCAGGAAAGCCTCCGCCATCCTGAACTCTGGCTGATGCTACCGAGCTCAACATTGACTACGCTGTGCAGGTGCCTCTGGGCGAGCCAGTTTTTGGTTTGGGGATGAAAGTCAAGGCCGTGCAGCCGCCTACCTGTCTGCCCTTTGGCGTGCTTTCTGGCTGCCGCAGGCGCGGGCGTTGGGGGCCGCATCCGCCTCTGCACTCGCACTCCGGCCGGTTGTCGTCCCACCGCTTCTCGCTGGCTCGCAATCTCCCGCCAGCCAGGCTGGGCAGCAGGGAGGGCAAGCATGTCACAAGAGACTTGCTATGCAACTGCCACGGCTTTCTCTCCGGGGCTAAGGAAGACTTGCTGCTTGCCTCCTGCAAACCTGCTCTTTCCTTTGGCTCGTCAGCGCCCTGACCCTGACGAGGCGGCTCTCGGCTCTGTAGCCCACAGGGCTGGTGCTGTAGGCAGCGCCCCAGGCGCTGCCCGCCAGGCACCCAGCCCAGGGCCCTTTCAGGCTGCTGGGGCAGCCACAAAAGGCACAGCCCCACACAAGGCACCCAAACGTGGCGGAGAGGGGACAGGCCGCCCTCCCGCGCTCTCCTGCGCCACTGGCCAGTTCCTCCCAAACGCCGGCGCGGAGCAAGCGGCCGCTGTCTCGATGGCTTTGGCCCCTGCCAAAAGTGCCCGGGAGCCCTGGGCACAGCCTGGCTGCTGCCAGCCATGCCCGGCCCTTCCTGCCCGCGGCTGCCCACAGTCGCCTGCCAAGGGCTCTGCCCGCTCCCGGGCAATGGCAGGCAGTGGGCAGCCCCGGGCTGCTGCCCCGCTGCTGCCAGCCGGCCCGCTCCTCCACGCTGCACCCCACCGGGCCCGGCGCACCTCCCGGGGAGCCGCCCGCCCTCTGCTGCAACACCTCCCACCAACACTCAGCAAGGGCCCCGCCCAGAGGGAGCCACCGCTTACCTCCACCAAAACCAACGTCTCCACGCTCTTGGCTGTCAGCGCCACCGACTAGGCAAGAGAACAAAGAGCCAACGTGAGCAACTTGTGGCAGGGGCTGTTTCCGAAGGCCCACTTGCTCTCTGGGTGCAGCGGAAACCCCGGGCACACTTACCAGATTGTAGAAGCCGACCACCTCGACGAGACGCCGAATGGAGGCCAGTCGGGTGACCCTGGGCTCCTGGGCTCCTCGGCTTTGCCTGGCCACAGGGCAGAGGCAAGGCAAGAGCTCTGTCACAGCCAGACCTCTCTCCCTCTCTCCCCTGCAAGCAGCCCACGCTTCCACAGCACCCTGACACAGGAGACCTTCCCGCGCTTCTCGCTGGCAGCACCGCTCTCTAACACCCCCGCGGCCTGCTGACTACGCGCCTCTTCCGCGTGGAAACGGGAAGCGGCAGCTCACAGCTCTCCATCCATGCAAGCAAGGAGCTGTGCTGACAGCGCCGTGGCAGTGGGGTTACTTTGCAAGCGCAAGGCTCAGCAACTCGCACCGTCCGGCCCAGTGCAGGGGGCGCCCCTTTCCCCCAGCGACAGTGCGGGCAGAGCTGCCCCTGGAGATCTCCACCCACCTTCAGCCTTCAGCCTTGTCTCGGCAGGTGGAATTCCCTGGCAAGGCTTACCTGAGGAGCCGGTCGAGCCAGAGCTCCTTCACCTCCTGCGCCCTGCAGAGAGAAGGAGAAAGAGCCTCACACCTCGCTGCTCCTCATCCTGCGGAGTGACGCGGGCCCCACACACATGCCCCCGCGCGCCCTGGCCCTGGGGAGAGTGCCCGGGCCAGGCTCGAGCCTCGTGGGGCAGCACAGGCACTCGCCACAAGTTCTGCCTTCCTCAGGCCTTGCAGAGGAGCTACTACTTGTCTTTCTGGCCCCTTCTCTTCTCGCCTTCCCTCACTTGAGGAGAGCAAAAGCCCTTGGAGCCCTTTGGCAGGGGAAAGAGGAGACAGGGCGAGTGCCCTGGCAGGGCGATGCGGCAAGGGGGCTGCAGCGTGAGGCGTTCGCAAGGGACAATCTCTGTGGCGCACAGCGGAGCCGGGGGGCCCGCGAGAGCCTCTGCCTTGCCTACGGACTTGTGGCAAGAGCCTGCCCCTCTGTGGCAGCTCCGGCCCTCCTGCCAAGGAGCTTGCTCCCCTGCCTTCCCAGGAAGGCTCACGGCTCTGCCTCCGCCCGCGGGCAAGCAGCAGCCCCGGCGCGCCTCTTCCCGCCTGCCCAAACTCAGGGGGTCCTGCTCGGAAAGCAAAGCGCGGCCTCTACTCTCACCCACCCAGCCTGGCCGGAGCCCCAGCAAACCCGCTGAGGCCTGAAGGCGAGCCCGGTGGCCGGCACCCGCCACCGCCAAACTCCCTGGGCCCACGACTCACCCAAAAGTCACCATACACACGTTGGTGGGCCAGGCGAGGAGGAGGGTGTTGCTGCACTTGATGCCCAGCTCCTCCTCCACTTGCTTAGGCCCACCTGCCGCCTCGTCCTCGCCGCACACCACCCACAGCTCGCTGAGAGGCACCCGGTGCTTCAGCCAGAAGGTGGAGCCCCATCTGCAGGGCAGGAGAGCAGGGAGTGAGTTGCAGCTGGCCCTTGTGGTGGGGGCAGCCCCAGCAGTCGTGCAGGCAGAGCCACTTCCCAGGGGCGGAGCCTTGGGGCGGCCCCCCGAGCCTCCCAGAGAGGCAGAAAGGAGCCTCAGTGCCCGGCCTCCCAGAGAGGGCGCTGCCGACAAGGCGCTGCTGCCTCAGGGGCCGCTGCTCAGGAGGCGCCAACCACACGGCTGTCCTTTTCCTCTGACACCTCCCCGAATTAACGGCACACTGGCTCTGCCCCTGCAGCTTAGGGACAGCCCTGCAGGGCACTGCAGGTGGTTTGGACCACGAGTGCTCGTGGGGAGCAAAGGGCATGGCCAGAGCGGACGCTCAGGGAGGGCAGGAGGAGGACGGCCGCCTTGTGGACGACGTGCCTGGGGCTTTTGGATGCTGGAAGCTTTGCCAAGCCGCGTTTGGCAGTGCTGATACTTGCTGCAGGCAGCAGCTGTTCCGGGAGGAGCAAAGGCCAAGAGCTTGGCTCAGAGCCCTTCTGCTGCCCAGCTGTGGCCACCTCCGTTGGCATGCGGGCTGACAGGAAAGCACGCGCCGCCTTGCTGTTGCGGCCCTGCCAGAGTTAAAATGAAGCAGGCCGTGGCCGCGGCGGGCCGGCGGCTGTGCAGGCAGCCCCTAGGAGGCACTCTCCGCTGCCGCGGGAGCTGCTCAGGGCAGGAGCGGCGCCCTGCGGCTGCTGGCAGAGGCCGCGGCGCGCAGGAAGGGCGGCTCTGCTTGCCGTTCTTACTTGCAGCTGGCAACAGCCATGGCGTCTGGGAAGAGCAGCAGGTGCCTCTGCTTCGTGCGGTGGCGGCGCATCACGGCCACGCGTTCGCTGAGGAGCAGCTGGGGGCTCCTGCTGGACACGAAGAGGCTCGGCGGCTGCTGGGGCTGGGAGGCTTCGCTCCGCGAGGCGGGCGCGAGGCGGGCGCGAGGAGCCCCCCGGCGAAGGCCCCTGGGCCATGCCTGCGTGCTGGCAGCGGGGCTGGCAGCACCCGTCCTGCTGCAGCAGTTGGCCTGGCCCATGGTGCCGCGAGGGGCCCCTGAAGCAGCGTCCCTGTGCCTGGCAGTGCCGCTGGGCTGGGAGCCTCTGTCTCCCCACGCTGCCCCGCGCTGGCACAGAGCCGCACTGGGGGACGGAGGCTGCTGGCCATGGCCGAGGTCACTGTGGGTGCCACGGCGGCACGTTGTGATGCGGCGCCTGGGCCACGGGGTACCTCCGGGCGGGGTGGGGGGCGGGGGCAGGGGGCACGGGCAGGGCTCTTCCCAGCCACCCGCTGCCTCCGACGCCCCACCATTTCCTTTGCTCACAGGCAGCGGTTGAACTGCTTCCAATGGTCCCGCCTTTTCCTTCTTGCCTGTCAAGCTCAGTCCAACCCACTGAAAAGCCTCTGTCAAAGCCACAGCCGAAGAGCGTGGCGCACATGCTTCGTCCAAGGCTTCTGCATCTGCTTACGTACCTGCAGAGCCTCTTCTCCAGCAGCTTCACCATCCTTGCTGCTGCAGCCAGAGGGACTTGGCTCCCTCATTAGGGCCCCTTCCTGCAAGCTTGCCCTCCACTGCTCTCTTTCTCCCACTGAACTCGGAACCCTTCCGAGCAGTCCTCTCTCATCCTTCTGCCTCTCCAGAACAACAGGGAGGCTGCTGATCGCACCCGAGATGATGTGCTGGTGGAGCTTTCGTATGCTCCTGAGGGTGCCTGAAACACCCATCATGGCTGTCTTTGCCTTTGAAACGGCTGTAGACATCTGTGCTTGCCCCGCAGTTACCTGACACAGGACATTTGGCATCTTGGTCTTCCTAAGCTCTGTTGCAGGCGAGAGGTCTCTAAACCTCCTTTAAAGCCCCAGAGTGCACTGGCTATTGCTTTCCTGCCCCCCCACCCCCACCCCCCCACTTAGGCAGGCAAGAGTATCTCTAGGAAGGGTTCTGAACCTCTCCCCAAAATCTTTATCAAGTGGTCGCTCTAGGAAAAAAACAAAAACCAAAAACCAAAAACACATCCATCTTTAGGAGAGACTTTGATCATCTGGATTCCCAGGAATCTAACCTTAGGGTTAGGGTTAGGGTTAGGGTTAGGGTTAGGGTTAGGGTTAGGGATAGGGTTGGGTTAGGGTTAGGGGTTAGGGTTAGGTTAGGGTTAGGGATAGGGTTGGGTTAAGGTTAGGGTTAGGGTTAGGGTTAGGGTTAGGGTTAGGGTTAGGGTTTAGGGTTTAGTGTTAGGGATTAGGGTTAGGGTTAGGGATAGGGTTGGGTTAGGGTTAGGGTTAGGGTTAGGGTTAAGGGTTAGGGTTAGGGTTAGGGTTAGGGTTTAGGGTTTAGGGTTAGGGTTGGTTTAGGGTTAGGGGTTAGGGTTAGGGTTAGGGATAGGGTTGGGTTAAGGTTAGGGTTAGGGTTAGGGTTTAGGGTTAGGGTTAGGGTTTAGGGTTAGGGACAGGGTTGGGTTAGGGTTAGGGTTAAATGTTAGGGTTAGGGTTAGGGTTAGGGTTAGGGTTAGGGTTAGGGTTAGGGTTAGGGTTAGGGTTAGGGTTAGTGCAGGCAGCCCGTGCAGACTGCTCAGGCCCGAGTTTGCCACGTTCTCCCCGAGTGGCACTGCTCGTAAGTAGAGCAGGGAAGTATGTGATTCATGGTAGCTCTAGGCAGAAAAGCTCCACAGGGCTTTGCCTCCCCTCTACAACGATTCATACTGAGCCGTCCAAGCCTGTTCCTTCACCCCACTTCTCCAGTTCTCGCCTGTTTGCACTGCTGTGGCTTGGTTGCCCGTAGGCCATTAGTGCACAGTCTGTGGCGCCTTGGAGCACCGAATACTGCATCGTGGAGGCAGATGAGGAGCCCCAGTCGGAGAGGCAACCCTCACCGCAAACCATTGCCTCTTGCTGACCAGAACGGACCAGGAATGCCCGTTTTTCTGAAATCTCTGTTGGACTAAAACTTGGACCTGAGCCTTCCAAATGCTCGGCGGCCCTTTCTCAAGAACACTTTGGCCACAGAGCGGGACCCTGTTCAGCCCTGGAACTCTCGGCAGCCAGGAAAGCGGGCGCAGAGGAGTGACATGGTGTCAGCCAGCAACTTCTCTCCCGCCCAGCTTCTCTCTGGGCCTTGCTGGCCAGAGAAGCCCAGCAACCTCTGGGAAATGCGCCTTTCCCTCTGTTCCTGCGTGACAATGTTGCCTTGCCAATCCTTTACCTTGAAGGACTGGAGACTGCTGCTTGAGGCCAGCCACTCCCTGTGAGAAGGAACTGTTGCGAGTTGTGTTTCCTGGTTCCTCTTGTTCCCCCAGGGGAGACGTGTGCTTTGCTGTGGCGGGAAGCTTCCTGCAGCAATGCCACTCGTGTATCTCCGTGTCAGAAGCTGTGCCTCTGTTTCTGCAGCTGTGTCTTGAAGAGGGGTCAGACACGTGGCCACTTTCTTTGCCCCCCCACTGGCACCACTGCTGCTCCCAGCACAGTGGCCTCACAGTCCTCAGCCCCATCCACTTCATGGAGGGAGCTGGAGACCATTTGGGAAGGCCAATGCTGTCCACACTCCAGTGCTCAATAGCACTGCAGCGCGCCGTGCAGCCCTTTCTATTCGGAAAGGCAAATGGATGTTCACCTCTGAAATAGCACTCTCTACCATACACACGTTCCTCCAAAGCTGTCTTGCTAGAGCCATGCTCTCTCTAATAAACTCTGAAAAGGTAAAAACCTTAGGATTCTCTTAGGACACTGTCGGGCAAGTACTGTGATTCCTCAGATGCTGACGCCGGCCACTTGGACCGTGTGGCAGTTAAACGGCCTGCCCGAGCTTCCCAGGCCAGCAGAAGTGTACCAAAGGCTCCGGTCCCTACACGCCGAGAGCAGCGCTGTGTCGCGAAGGGAAGTTGTCCCTGCAGGCTTGGGAAGGGGTTGTCAGGCGGGAGAGGGGAAAGGCAGCGTGAGCCCTGGGAGAGGCTGCCGCCCACCACGTGGCACCACGGTCCTTGGGTGGGAAGGGCAGGCTGATGTCATCTGGCCTTGTCTGGAAGGAGCCTTGGAGCAGGAAGGCTCTTGCCTTGCCAGGAAGCCCAGAGCCCCCCTCCCCCTCCCGCCCGCCCCCCCAGCCCCCCTCCCCCGCTAACAGTGTGTGCAGAAGAGGAGAGGAAGGTGACGTCCCCTCAGCCCAAGACACCACGGGCTCACAGCCACAGGGGCAGCTGTTACTTTGGCGCCTCTGCCTCAGCCAACCCTTCAGCGGTCCCAGAAAGACCCTCTGTCTGCGTAGCGGCGAGCTGCTGCCCCTGTGCTCCTCAGCATCGTGGTGAGAACGAGACAGCAAGGGCATGTGAAGCTGCAGAGGGGATTCGTGGCCCCCAATCTCTCGGTCGCCACTGCTCCCAGCAGAAAGAGGGAAGAGCCCAAGAGCTGGTGACGCAGAAGCTCTACGGGCTGGAAAAGCTGGTGCTTGCCCTGCACGACCTGACTGATGCAGAAGGCCGAGCAGAAGCAGCCGCAGCCCTGGCTGTCTCTGAGGTTGTCGAGAGGCGCCACCATGAAGCTCAGCACGCTTCTTGGGCGCCCAGAGTCACAGCCAGAGCAGCCTCCGCCTCCAATTGCAGCTGGGCGACAGAGGCACTTTCGCTCGGAGGAACAACACTTTGTTCAGGCTGTCCAAGAGCTGGGGGCAGCGCTTCCTTCTTCTCTGGCATGGCCTTCATGGAAGCAGGTGGCGTGCGAGGGCGACGTGCTTCCGCACAGTCGGCCTCGGCAGTCCCTGTGCCTGAATGGGCAACAGCGTTTGGAGGGGCTGGAGGCGCTGGCCCCATGGAGCTGAGGCTGCCGCAGCCCCAGCTCCCAGCTCCCAGCTCCCAGCTCCCAGCTCCCAGCTCCCAGCTCCCAGCTCCAGGCAGCAGCCAGGCTGAGCAGCTAGAGGCACGCACGCACAAAATGCGCCCACACCTATACGCGGCCCGTCTCCACGTGGCTGGCCCCACAGATAAACACACACTTGGCTCAGGTGCCCTGGTCCGCCCAGGAGCTAACTCGCACACCCTCACTCTCTCCAGTCTCCGGCCCACACGGCCACCTCGAGGCCATCATCAAAGCTTCTTAGCCTACTCGCTGGCCGGGCTGCCTTGAAATTTGCTAGCAATCACCCCCTGGCAAGCTGCCCCTCACGCGCTCCAGGGGCTGCGCCAGAGACGCACGGGCACCCTGGCCCCCGGTGTGACTCCCGTGGCTGGCACGTGCCCCTCCGTCCACACGCAGGCACACACAACAGAGAGTCTCCTCACCCAGGAAACTAGTTAGAAAGAGCGTTTAATGGGAAGACGGGAGCGGGGCCTCTCACAGCTTCCAGGCCGCCAGAGTCTCCTACTTCTTGGGCTCTTTCCACCAATTGCTCCGCTTCCTTTTCTTCCGTCCACACGCCTTCACAGCTGCAGGTTTCCAGGAGTTCTTGTTCTGGTGCCACAGGCTCTTCTTCAGCTAGGCTGCTGTGTGTTTCGCGTTGCTTCGGGCTTCTGTCAGGCAGCACAGTGCTCCCAGGCTCCGTGCTAGCCAGGCCTGCTGATGCGAAGGCAGACAGGTCTGCTCCTTCAAGCTGTGGTGGGGGCGGCAGGCACAGGGCCTGGGCAGTGCCCACTGAGGACGGCCTCTTCCATTTGGCTCCCCTCACTATTGCCCCTGCGGGAGGCTGTTTCGGTGTGCAGGACGGCACCTTGCATTTTGCCGCCTGCGCTCTCCTCCCTCTGCGGAAGCACTGCTGCTGTTGTTCTTTCTAGGCTGTTGGGCTCCCAGATGGGCCCTGCGCCTTTTGCAGTCATCTGCGCACAAGCCCCCTCGCTCACACTCTGCCCAGCCGCTGCAGCTGCTTCTGAGCCGGTTGTTTCTGGCGGGAGGGCAGAGGCTTGGCTCTCCTTCTGCACGGGCAGCTCAGCAGCAGGCACTTCTGGGCTTAGCAATGAAGGGCGCCCAGGCTTGCCGGCCTCTCCCGGGGCAGGTGCCTCACTAGGCACTCCCGGAGCCCACGCTTGCTCGGAGGAGTGCAAGGCAGGAGTTTGCTCTTCTGCCTCAGGTGTGCCAGGGACCGCACCCACAACTGCTCCTGCGCCCTCTGCTCCCTCGGGGAGGGGGTCACTCTCGCCTTCCAGCTGCACAGGCATCTCAGACGCTGCCGTGCCCGCAGGCCCCAAGGCAGAGGCGCCGCCTTCGTCCACGTTTTGCGCCTGGGCAGAACGGGAGCACAAAGTGTGAAGAAGGCACACGCAGCTGGAGAAACGAAGGGCAGCCAAAAAGAAGGGGCAGGCGGCAGCACCCACGCCAAAGACCAAGCCAGGAAGAGATGCTGCTGGCAAGGCAGGCAAGAGGCTAGGAGCACATCAGCGCCGCCCCCCCACCAGCCCCCCCGGCCCCCCATGGCTCCTGCACATTTGAAGCGGAGGGAGTGGAGCCATTTTCTGACCTCCCTTTGCAGAGGTGCCTCAGCCACCACTGCCTCTCTGCCTGCGACTGAAGGTACCATCAGGTATGTGCCCCACAGTAGCGCATCATCTCTCCCGTCGCACTGCTCTGGGCAGGAGCCTGAACGGCAACTGCTGCTGCACCTCCGCAGTCAAAAACACCACCTCCTCCCTCCTTTCCTGCAGGAAGTGTAGCCACCTCACTGTGCACGCGCGCGCCTCAGCGGCAGCTGCTGCCACACATTGGTTGGCATCGGCACAGTCACCCTGGTAGGCCAGCCAGACTTCCTTAGAGTCTTGCCTTTCCGGCCTGGAAAGCATTCCAATGCTTTGCAAGGGCCTTTCGGGCCGGCCTGCGTGCCTCTTCAGGACTCCTACCTTCTCCTCTGGGGCTTGCTTCTCCCTCTCCTCCAGGTGCTGTGGCTCAGCACAGCCTGCACAAGGCAGGTCCCCATCCGCAGCCTCAAGGGGCTGCAGCTTGGCCAGCGCTTCCTCTTCTTCCCGCATGATGGCCACACAAGCTTTCTCCAGCACTTCCTCAATCAAGTCTTCCACCATGGGCTGGAGCTCAGCATCCAAGTCGCACTGGCACAGCTGGGCGGGCGTCAGTGCAACAGGGAGAAAGCACCGGAGAGCACTGTCATTCTTAGCCTCTTAGCAAGGAGAAAGGAGGAGGAGCAAAGCACTTGTGCTGAAGGCAGTGCTGGCCACTGCAGGGGGCGGCCCCCTAGGGCAGCTGTCGCAGGAAGCACAAGCACAGCCGCGGGCTACAGGACGAGTGGGCCGGCGGGAGATGGAGCCTGTCGCATGGGCGCGGCAACTCAACAGACCTCCTCACAGGTCTCCTCCTCCTTGGCAGCCGCCAGGAAGAGGCAGAGCGCTCCCCGGCACCTCCTGCCTGCTCCTCTAGGTCTTGCCAGCCCCGCTCAGCCTGCATGCTAGCGCTATGGGGGAGAGCCTGCCCCAGCGCTGTAATCTGGAGCTGAAAGCAGCACGGCCACTGCCATCTGCAGAAGCACCTTGCACGGTGCTGCCGCTCACCTCGCAGCAGACAGAGGAAACCACGGGCTTTTGCTTTCTCTGAGGAGAAGGTGCCCGACGGTGCTGCTCAGTTTTGCATGAGCAAGTGAGCTGTGCCCACTGTGCAGGGGACAGTGCTTGGGGAGAGGGCTTGCGGCCCGGAGTAGGGCCCGGCCTACCTCTCCTTGTCCTCCTTGTGTGGCCACATCTCTTCCTCGTGCTGTTTTGGCAGAGCGGGGCGAGCGGGGTGGGGCCGCAAGTGCAGCTTCCTGACTGGCCCCGTGCACCACTGCTGCGCACTGCCGAGGCTCTTCTGCGTGCAGCTCTGGGAAGCAAAAGCAGGAGGACTGCTGCAGCCTGCATGCTGTTCAGCTTTCCACCGGAAGGCATGCTTTTTACAGCTACGATTCAGCAGGGCAAACTGTCTCCACGGGATGGGCAGCAAAAGGACTGCTGCGCAGGAAAGCAACAAGCCCCAACTCCAGAGGCCCACCAGCTTTGGCTGGGGCTCAGCCCTTGCAGCCCCCGCTCTCCACAGTGTCTGGAAGGGAAGTCTACCTCTCGGGCTCGTCCCGCAGAGACAATTGACCGCGCTCAGGAAAGGAGGGCCAGGGCATCCCCCGGCTTATCAGCATTTGTCAGTGGGAAGGGGAAGAGACCAAAACTTCCACAGCAGGCAACCTCCTTGCTTGCCCGCCCTACGGGACTCCCTGGCAAAAAGCCGCTGTGCGCGTTGTTGGAAGCAGTGCAGGTGGCTCAGCGGGGCTGCAGCAGAGGGAACGCTCCGAAAGCCACGACCACATCTGTCTAGCCTGTGCTGCAGCCGTCTGCCCGGTTTGCAAGACAGCCCAGCCGGAAATGATTTCCAGGGCCAAAACCTTCGGCCCTGTGCCCATGGTGAGGCCACTGCCCGCTTTCACACTCTTCCTGCAAAGACATGCTCTCTGCTTTCCTATTCACCAGCAGGTGGGGTTTTTCGGATGCCTCTCTGAAGAGCAGCCTGGGAGAGCCACCTGCTCGCACGCTCCTGCTAAAGCAAGGAGTCCGAGAACGTGTCTTGACACTACCTGGAGGGGGAGAGCCAGGAAAGCCTCCGCCATCCTGAACTCTGGCTGATGCTACCGAGCTCAACATTGACTACGCTGTGCAGGTGCCTCTGGGCGAGCCAGTTTTTGGTTTGGGGATGAAAGTCAAGGCCGTGCAGCCGCCTACCTGTCTGCCCTTTGGCGTGCTTTCTGGCTGCCGCAGGCGCGGGCGTTGGGGGCCGCATCCGCCTCTGCACTCGCACTCCGGCCGGTTGTCGTCCCACCGCTTCTCGCTGGCTCGCAATCTCCCGCCAGCCAGGCTGGGCAGCAGGGAGGGCAAGCATGTCACAAGAGACTTGCTATGCAACTGCCACGGCTTTCTCTCCGGGGCTAAGGAAGACTTGCTGCTTGCCTCCTGCAAACCTGCTCTTTCCTTTGGCTCGTCAGCGCCCTGACCCTGACGAGGCGGCTCTCGGCTCTGTAGCCCACAGGGCTGGTGCTGTAGGCAGCGCCCCAGGCGCTGCCCGCCAGGCACCCAGCCCAGGGCCCTTTCAGGCTGCTGGGGCAGCCACAAAAGGCACAGCCCCACACAAGGCACCCAAACGTGGCGGAGAGGGGACAGGCCGCCCTCCCGCGCTCTCCTGCGCCACTGGCCAGTTCCTCCCAAACGCCGGCGCGGAGCAAGCGGCCGCTGTCTCGATGGCTTTGGCCCCTGCCAAAAGTGCCCGGGAGCCCTGGGCACAGCCTGGCTGCTGCCAGCCATGCCCGGCCCTTCCTGCCCGCGGCTGCCCACAGTCGCCTGCCAAGGGCTCTGCCCGCTCCCGGGCAATGGCAGGCAGTGGGCAGCCCCGGGCTGCTGCCCCGCTGCTGCCAGCCGGCCCGCTCCTCCACGCTGCACCCCACCGGGCCCGGCGCACCTCCCGGGGAGCCGCCCGCCCTCTGCTGCAACACCTCCCACCAACACTCAGCAAGGGCCCCGCCCAGAGGGAGCCACCGCTTACCTCCACCAAAACCAACGTCTCCACGCTCTTGGCTGTCAGCGCCACCGACTAGGCAAGAGAACAAAGAGCCAACGTGAGCAACTTGTGGCAGGGGCTGTTTCCGAAGGCCCACTTGCTCTCTGGGTGCAGCGGAAACCCCGGGCACACTTACCAGATTGTAGAAGCCGACCACCTCGACGAGACGCCGAATGGAGGCCAGTCGGGTGACCCTGGGCTCCTGGGCTCCTCGGCTTTGCCTGGCCACAGGGCAGAGGCAAGGCAAGAGCTCTGTCACAGCCAGACCTCTCTCCCTCTCTCCCCTGCAAGCAGCCCACGCTTCCACAGCACCCTGACACAGGAGACCTTCCCGCGCTTCTCGCTGGCAGCACCGCTCTCTAACACCCCCGCGGCCTGCTGACTACGCGCCTCTTCCGCGTGGAAACGGGAAGCGGCAGCTCACAGCTCTCCATCCATGCAAGCCAGGAGCTGTGCTGACAGCGCCGTGGCAGTGGGGTTACTTTGCAAGCGCAAGGCTCAGCAACTCGCACCGTCCGGCCCAGTGCAGGGGGCGCCCCTTTCCCCCAGCGACAGTGCGGGCAGAGCTGCCCCTGGAGATCTCCACCCACCTTCAGCCTTCAGCCTTGTCTCGGCAGGTGGAATTCCCTGGCAAGGCTTACCTGAGGAGCCGGTCGAGCCAGAGCTCCTTCACCTCCTGCGCCCTGCAGAGAGAAGGAGAAAGAGCCTCACACCTCGCTGCTCCTCATCCTGCGGAGTGACGCGGGCCCCACACACATGCCCGCGCGCGCCCTGGCCCTGGGGAGAGTGCCCGGGCCAGGCTCGAGCCTCGTGGGGCAGCACAGGCACTCGCCACAAGTTCTGCCTTCCTCAGGCCTTGCAGAGGAGCTACTACTTGTCTTTCTGGCCCCTTCTCTTCTCGCCTTCCCTCACTTGAGGAGAGCAAAAGCCCTTGGAGCCCTTTGGCAGGGGAAAGAGGAGACAGGGCGAGTGCCCTGGCAGGGCGATGCGGCAAGGGGGCTGCAGCGTGAGGCGTTCGCAAGGGACAATCTCTGTGGCGCACAGCGGAGCCGGGGGGCCCGCGAGAGCCTCTGCCTTGCCTACGGACTTGTGGCAAGAGCCTGCCCCTCTGTGGCAGCTCCGGCCCTCCTGCCAAGGAGCTTGCTCCCCTGCCTTCCCAGGAAGGCTCACGGCTCTGCCTCCGCCCGCGGGCAAGCAGCAGCCCCGGCGCGCCTCTTCCCGCCTGCCCAAACTCAGGGGGTCCTGCTCGGAAAGCAAAGCGCGGCCTCTACTCTCACCCACCCAGCCTGGCCGGAGCCCCAGCAAACCCGCTGAGGCCTGAAGGCGAGCCCGGTGGCCGGCACCCGCCACCGCCAAACTCCCTGGGCCCACGACTCACCCAAAAGTCACCATACACACGTTGGTGGGCCAGGCGAGGAGGAGGGTGTTGCTGCACTTGATGCCCAGCTCCTCCTCCACTTGCTTAGGCCCACCTGCCGCCTCGTCCTCGCCGCACACCACCCACAGCTCGCTGAGAGGCACCCGGTGCTTCAGCCAGAAGGTGGAGCCCCATCTGCAGGGCAGGAGAGCAGGGAGTGAGTTGCAGCTGGCCCTTGTGGTGGGGGCAGCCCCAGCAGTCGTGCAGGCAGAGCCACTTCCCAGGGGCGGAGCCTTGGGGCGGCCCCCCGAGCCTCCCAGAGAGGCAGAAAGGAGCCTCAGTGCCCGGCCTCCCAGAGAGGGCGCTGCCGACAAGGCGCTGCTGCCTCAGGGGCCGCTGCTCAGGAGGCGCCAACCACACGGCTGTCCTTTTCCTCTGACACCTCCCCGAATTAACGGCACACTGGCTCTGCCCCTGCAGCTTAGGGACAGCCCTGCAGGGCACTGCAGGTGGTTTGGACCACGAGTGCTCGTGGGGAGCAAAGGGCATGGCCAGAGCGGACGCTCAGGGAGGGCAGGAGGAGGACGGCCGCCTTGTGGACGACGTGCCTGGGGCTTTTGGATGCTGGAAGCTTTGCCAAGCCGCGTTTGGCAGTGCTGATACTTGCTGCAGGCAGCAGCTGTTCCGGGAGGAGCAAAGGCCAAGAGCTTGCCTCAGAGCCCTTCTGCTGCCCAGCTGTGGCCACCTCCGTTGGCATGCGGGCTGACAGGAAAGCACGCGCCGCCTTGCTGTTGCGGCCCTGCCAGAGTTAAAATGAAGCAGGCCGTGGCCGCGGCGGGCCGGCGGCTGTGCAGGCAGCCCCTAGGAGGCACTCTCCGCTGCCGCGGGAGCTGCTCAGGGCAGGAGCGGCGCCCTGCGGCTGCTGGCAGAGGCCGCGGCGCGCAGGAAGGGCGGCTCTGCTTGCCGTTCTTACTTGCAGCTGGCAACAGCCATGGCGTCTGGGAAGAGCAGCAGGTGCCTCTGCTTCGTGCGGTGGCGGCGCGTCACGGCCACGCGTTCGCTGAGGAGCAGCTGGGGGCTCCTGCTGGACACGAAGAGGCTCGGCGGCTGCTGGGGCTGGGAGGCTTCGCTCCGCGAGGCGGGCGCGAGGCGGGCGCGAGGAGCCCCCCGGCGAAGGCCCCTGGGCCATGCCTGCGTGCTGGCAGCGGGGCTGGCAGCACCCGTCCTGCTGCAGCAGTTGGCCTGGCCCATGGTGCCGCGAGGGGCCCCTGAAGCAGCGTCCCTGTGCCTGGCAGTGCCGCTGGGCTGGGAGCCTCTGTCTCCCCACGCTGCCCCGCGCTGGCACAGAGCCGCACTGGGGGACGGAGGCTGCTGGCCATGGCCGAGGTCACTGTGGGTGCCACGGCGGCACGTTGTGATGCGGCGCCTGGGCCACGGGGTACCTCCGGGCGGGGTGGGGGGCGGGGGCAGGGGGCACGGGCAGGGCTCTTCCCAGCCACCCGCTGCCTCCGACGCCCCACCATTTCCTTTGCTCACAGGCAGCGGTTGAACTGCTTCCAATGGTCCCGCCTTTTCCTTCTTGCCTGTCAAGCTCAGTCCAACCCACTGAAAAGCCTCTGTCAAAGCCACAGCCGAAGAGCGTGGCGCACATGCTTCGTCCAAGGCTTCTGCATCTGCTTACGTACCTGCAGAGCCTCTTCTCCAGCAGCTTCACCATCCTTGCTGCTGCAGCCAGAGGGACTTGGCTCCCTCATTAGGGCCCCTTCCTGCAAGCTTGCCCTCCACTGCTCTCTTTCTCCCACTGAACTCGGAACCCTTCCGAGCAGTCCTCTCTCATCCTTCTGCCTCTCCAGAACAACAGGGAGGCTGCTGATCGCACCCGAGATGATGTGCTGGTGGAGCTTTCGTATGCTCCTGAGGGTGCCTGAAACACCCATCATGGCTGTCTTTGCCTTTGAAACGGCTGTAGACATCTGTGCTTGCCCCGCAGTTACCTGACACAGGACATTTGGCATCTTGGTCTTCCTAAGCTCTGTTGCAGGCGAGAGGTCTCTAAACCTCCTTTAAAGCCCCAGAGTGCACTGGCTATTGCTTTCCTCCCCCCCCACCCCCACCCCCCCACTTAGGCAGGCAAGAGTATCTCTAGGAAGGGTTCTGAACCTCTCCCCAAAATCTTTATCAAGTGGTCGCTCTAGGAAAAAAACAAAAACCAAAAACCAAAAACACATCCATCTTTAGGAGAGACTTTGATCATCTGGATTCCCAGGAATCTAACCTTAGGGTTAGGGTTAGGGTTAGGGTTAGGGTTAGGGTTAGGGATAGGGTTGGGTTAGGGTTAGGGGTTAGGGTTAGGTTAGGGTTAGGGATAGGGTTGGGTTAAGGTTAGGGTTAGGGTTAGGGTTAGGGTTAGGGTTAGGGTTAGGGTTTAGGGTTTAGTGTTAGGGATTAGGGTTAGGGTTAGGGATAGGGTTGGGTTAGGGTTAGGGTTAGGGTTAGGGTTAAGGGTTAGGGTTAGGGTTAGGGTTAGGGTTTAGGGTTTAGGGTTAGGGTTGGTTTAGGGTTAGGGGTTAGGGTTAGGGTTAGGGTTAGGGATAGGGTTGGGTTAAGGTTAGGGTTAGGGTTAGGGTTTAGGGTTAGGGTTAGGGTTTAGGGTTAGGGACAGGGTTGGGTTAGGGTTAGGGTTAAATGTTAGGGTTAGGGTTAGGGTTAGGGTTAGGGTTAGGGTTAGGGTTAGGGTTAGGGTTAGTGCAGGCAGCCCGTGCAGACTGCTCAGGCCCGAGTTTGCCACGTTCTCCCCGAGTGGCACTGCTCGTAAGTAGAGCAGGGAAGTATGTGATTCATGGTAGCTCTAGGCAGAAAAGCTCCACAGGGCTTTGCCTCCCCTCTACAACGATTCATACTGAGCCGTCCAAGCCTGTTCCTTCACCCCACTTCTCCAGTTCTCGCCTGTTTGCACTGCTGTGGCTTGGTTGCCCGTAGGCCATTAGTGCACAGTCTGTGGCGCCTTGGAGCACCGAATACTGCATCGTGGAGGCAGATGAGGAGCCCCAGTCGGAGAGGCAACCCTCACCGCAAACCATTGCCTCTTGCTGACCAGAACGGACCAGGAATGCCCGTTTTTCTGAAATCTCTGTTGGACTAAAACTTGGACCTGAGCCTTCCAAATGCTCGGCGGCCCTTTCTCAAGAACACTTTGGCCACAGAGCGGGACCCTGTTCAGCCCTGGAACTCTCGGCAGCCAGGAAAGCGGGCGCAGAGGAGTGACATGGTGTCAGCCAGCAACTTCTCTCCCGCCCAGCTTCTCTCTGGGCCTTGCTGGCCAGAGAAGCCCAGCAACCTCTGGGAAATGCGCCTTTCCCTCTGTTCCTGCGTGACAATGTTGCCTTGCCAATCCTTTACCTTGAAGGACTGGAGACTGCTGCTTGAGGCCAGCCACTCCCTGTGAGAAGGAACTGTTGCGAGTTGTGTTTCCTGGTTCCTCTTGTTCCCCCAGGGGAGACGTGTGCTTTGCTGTGGCGGGAAGCTTCCTGCAGCAATGCCACTCGTGTATCTCCGTGTCAGAAGCTGTGCCTCTGTTTCTGCAGCTGTGTCTTGAAGAGGGGTCAGACACGTGGCCACTTTCTTTGCCCCCCCACTGGCACCACTGCTGCTCCCAGCACAGTGGCCTCACAGTCCTCAGCCCCATCCACTTCATGGAGGGAGCTGGAGACCATTTGGGAAGGCCAATGCTGTCCACACGCCAGTGCTCAATAGCACTGCAGCGCGCCGTGCAGCCCTTTCTATTCGGAAAGGCAAATGGATGTTCACCTCTGAAATAGCACTCTCTACCATACACACGTTCCTCCAAAGCTGTCTTGCTAGAGCCATGCTCTCTCTAATAAACTCTGAAAAGGTAAAAACCTTAGGATTCTCTTAGGACACTGTCGGGCAAGTACTGTGATTCCTCAGATGCTGACGCCGGCCACTTGGACCGTGTGGCAGTTAAACGGCCTGCCCGAGCTTCCCAGGCCAGCAGAAGTGTACCAAAGGCTCCGGTCCCTACACGCCGAGAGCAGCGCTGTGTCGCGAAGGGAAGTTGTCCCTGCAGGCTTGGGAAGGGGTTGTCAGGCGGGAGAGGGGAAAGGCAGCGTGAGCCCTGGGAGAGGCTGCCGCCCACCACGTGGCACCACGGTCCTTGGGTGGGAAGGGCAGGCTGATGTCATCTGGCCTTGTCTGGAAGGAGCCTTGGAGCAGGAAGGCTCTTGCCTTGCCAGGAAGCCCAGAGCCCCCCTCCCCCTCCCGCCCGCCCCCCCAGCCCCCCTCCCCCACTAACAGTGTGTGCAGAAGAGGAGAGGAAGGTGACGTCCCCTCAGCCCAAGACACCACGGGCTCACAGCCACAGGGGCAGCTGTTACTTTGGCGCCTCTGCCTCAGCCAACCCTTCAGCGGTCCCAGAAAGACCCTCTGTCTGCGTAGCGGCGAGCTGCTGCCCCTGTGCTCCTCAGCATCGTGGTGAGAACGAGACAGCAAGGGCATGTGAAGCTGCAGAGGGGATTCGTGGCCCCCAATCTCTCGGTCGCCACTGCTCCCAGCAGAAAGAGGGAAGAGCCCAAGAGCTGGTGACGCAGAAGCTCTACGGGCTGGAAAAGCTGGTGCTTGCCCTGCACGACCTGACTGATGCAGAAGGCCGAGCAGAAGCAGCCGCAGCCCTGGCTGTCTCTGAGGTTGTCGAGAGGCGCCGCCATGAAGCTCAGCACGCTTCTTGGGCGCCCAGAGTCACAGCCAGAGCAGCCTCCGCCTCCAATTGCAGCTGGGCCACAGAGGCACTTTCGCTCGGAGGAACAACACTTTGTTCAGGCTGTCCAAGAGCTGGGGGCAGCGCTTCCTTCTTCTCTGGCATGGCCTTCATGGAAGCAGGTGGCGTGCGAGGGCGACGTGCTTCCGCACAGTCGGCCTCGGCAGTCCCTGTGCCTGAATGGGCAACAGCGTTTGGAGGGGCTGGAGGCGCTGGCCCCATGGAGCTGAGGCTGCCGCAGCCCCAGCTCCCAGCTCCCAGCTCCCAGCTCCCAGCTCCCAGCTCCCAGCTCCAGGCAGCAGCCAGGCTGAGCAGCTAGAGGCACGCACGCACAAAATGCGCCCACACCTATACGCGGCCCGTCTCCACGTGGCTGGCCCCACAGATAAACACACACTTGGCTCAGGTGCCCTGGTCCGCCCAGGAGCTAACTCGCACACCCTCACTCTCTCCAGTCTCCGGCCCACACGGCCACCTCGAGGCCATCATCAAAGCTTCTTAGCCTACTCGCTGGCCGGGCTGCCTTGAAATTTGCTAGCAATCACCCCCTGGCAAGCTGCCCCTCACGCGCTCCAGGGGCTGCGCCAGAGACGCACGGGGACCCTGGCCCCCGGTGTGACTCCCGTGGCTGGCACGTGCCCCTCCGTCCACACGCAGGCACACACAACAGAGAGTCTCCTCACCCAGGAAACTAGTTAGAAAGAGCGTTTAATGGGAAGACGGGAGCGGGGCCTCTCACAGCTTCCAGGCCGCCAGAGTCTCCTACTTCTTGGGCTCTTTCCACCAATTGCTCCGCTTCCTTTTCTTCCGTCCACACGCCTTCACAGCTGCAGGTTTCCAGGAGTTCTTGTTCTGGTGCCACAGGCTCTTCTTCAGCTAGGCTGCTGTGTGTTTCGCGTTGCTTCGGGCTTCTGTCAGGCAGCACAGTGCTCCCAGGCTCCGTGCTAGCCAGGCCTGCTGATGCGAAGGCAGACAGGTCTGCTCCTTCAAGCTGTGGTGGGGGCGGCAGGCACAGGGCCTGGGCAGTGCCCACTGAGGACGGCCTCTTCCATTTGGCTCCCCTCACTATTGCCCCTGCGGGAGGCTGTTTCGGTGTGCAGGACGGCACCTTGCATTTTGCCGCCTGCGCTCTCCTCCCTCTGCGGAAGCACTGCTGCTGTTGTTCTTTCTAGGCTGTTGGGCTCCCAGATGGGCCCTGCGCCTTTTGCAGTCATCTGCGCACAAGCCCCCTCGCTCACACTCTGCCCAGCCGCTGCAGCTGCTTCTGAGCCGGTTGTTTCTGGCGGGAGGGCAGAGGCTTGGCTCTCCTTCTGCACGGGCAGCTCAGCAGCAGGCACTTCTGGGCTTAGCAATGAAGGGCGCCCAGGCTTGCCGGCCTCTCCCGGGGCAGGTGCCTCACTAGGCACTCCCGGAGCCCACGCTTGCTCGGAGGAGTGCAAGGCAGGAGTTTGCTCTTCTGCCTCAGGTGTGCCAGGGACCGCACCCACAACTGCTCCTGCGCCCTCTGCTCCCTCGGGGAGGGGGTCACTCTCGCCTTCCAGCTGCACAGGCATCTCAGACGCTGCCGTGCCCGCAGGCCCCAAGGCAGAGGCGCCGCCTTCGTCCACGTTTTGCGCCTGGGCAGAACGGGAGCACAAAGTGTGAAGAAGGCACACGCAGCTGGAGAAACGAAGGGCAGCCAAAAAGAAGGGGCAGGCGGCAGCACCCACGCCAAAGACCAAGCCAGGAAGAGATGCTGCTGGCAAGGCAGGCAAGAGGCTAGGAGCACATCAGCGCCGCCCCCCCACCAGCCCCCCCGGCCCCCCATGGCTCCTGCACATTTGAAGCGGAGGGAGTGGAGCCATTTTCTGACCTCCCTTTGCAGAGGTGCCTCAGCCACCACTGCCTCTCTGCCTGCGACTGAAGGTACCATCAGGTATGTGCCCCACAGTAGCGCATCATCTCTCCCGTCGCACTGCTCTGGGCAGGAGCCTGAACGGCAACTGCTGCTGCACCTCCGCAGTCAAAAACACCACCTCCTCCCTCCTTTCCTGCAGGAAGTGTAGCCACCTCACTGTGCACGCGCGCGCCTCAGCGGCAGCTGCTGCCACACATTGGTTGGCATCGGCACAGTCACCCTGGTAGGCCAGCCAGACTTCCTTAGAGTCTTGCCTTTCCGGCCTGGAAAGCATTCCAATGCTTTGCAAGGGCCTTTCGGGCCGGCCTGCGTGCCTCTTCAGGACTCCTACCTTCTCCTCTGGGGCTTGCTTCTCCCTCTCCTCCAGGTGCTGTGGCTCAGCACAGCCTGCACAAGGCAGGTCCCCATCCGCAGCCTCAAGGGGCTGCAGCTTGGCCAGCGCTTCCTCTTCTTCCCGCATGATGGCCACACAAGCTTTCTCCAGCACTTCCTCAATCAAGTCTTCCACCATGGGCTGGAGCTCAGCATCCAAGTCGCACTGGCACAGCTGGGCGGGCGTCAGTGCAACAGGGAGAAAGCACCGGAGAGCACTGTCATTCTTAGCCTCTTAGCAAGGAGAAAGGAGGAGGAGCAAAGCACTTGTGCTGAAGGCAGTGCTGGCCACTGCAGGGGGCGGCCCCCTAGGGCAGCTGTCGCAGGAAGCACAAGCACAGCCGCGGGCTACAGGACGAGTGGGCCGGCGGGAGATGGAGCCTGTCGCATGGGCGCGGCAACTCAACAGACCTCCTCACAGGTCTCCTCCTCCTTGGCAGCCGCCAGGAAGAGGCAGAGCGCTCCCCGGCACCTCCTGCCTGCTCCTCTAGGTCTTGCCAGCCCCGCTCAGCCTGCATGCTAGCGCTATGGGGGAGAGCCTGCCCCAGCGCTGTAATCTGGAGCTGAAAGCAGCACGGCCACCGCCATCTGCAGAAGCACCTTGCACGGTGCTGCCGCTCACCTCGCAGCAGACAGAGGAAACCACGGGCTTTTGCTTTCTCTGAGGAGAAGGTGCCCGACGGTGCTGCTCAGTTTTGCATGAGCAAGTGAGCTGTGCCCACTGTGCAGGGGACAGTGCTTGGGGAGAGGGCTTGCGGCCCGGAGTAGGGCCCGGCCTACCTCTCCTTGTCCTCCTTGTGTGGCCACATCTCTTCCTCGTGCTGTTTTGGCAGAGCGGGGCGAGCGGGGTGGGGCCGCAAGTGCAGCTTCCTGACTGGCCCCGTGCACCACTGCTGCGCACTGCCGAGGCTCTTCTGCGTGCAGCTCTGGGAAGCAAAAGCAGGAGGACTGCTGCAGCCTGCATGCTGTTCAGCTTTCCACCGGAAGGCATGCTTTTTACAGCTACGATTCAGCAGGGCAAACTGTCTCCACGGGATGGGCAGCAAAAGGACTGCTGCGCAGGAAAGCAACAAGCCCCAACTCCAGAGGCCCACCAGCTTTGGCTGGGGCTCAGCCCTTGCAGCCCCCGCTCTCCACAGTGTCTGGAAGGGAAGTCTACCTCTCGGGCTCGTCCCGCAGAGACAATTGACCGCGGTCAGGAAAGGAGGGCCAGGGCATCCCCCGGCTTATCAGCATTTGTCAGTGGGAAGGGGAAGAGACCAAAACTTCCACAGCAGGCAACCTCCTTGCTTGCCCGCCCTACGGGACTCCCTGGCAAAAAGCCGCTGTGCGCGTTGTTGGAAGCAGTGCAGGTGGCTCAGCGGGGCTGCAGCAGAGGGAACGCTCCGAAAGCCACGACCACATCTGTCTAGCCTGTGCTGCAGCCGTCTGCCCGGTTTGCAAGACAGCCCAGCCGGAAATGATTTCCAGGGCCAAAACCTTCGGCCCTGTGCCCATGGTGAGGCCACTGCCCGCTTTCACACTCTTCCTGCAAAGACATGCTCTCTGCTTTCCTATTCACCAGCAGGTGGGGTTTTTCGGATGCCTCTCTGAAGAGCAGCCTGGGAGAGCCACCTGCTCGCACGCTCCTGCTAAAGCAAGGAGTCCGAGAACGTGTCTTGACACTACCTGGAGGGGGAGAGCCAGGAAAGCCTCCGCCATCCTGAACTCTGGCTGATGCTACCGAGCTCAACATTGACTACGCTGTGCAGGTGCCTCTGGGCGAGCCAGTTTTTGGTTTGGGGATGAAAGTCAAGGCCGTGCAGCCGCCTACCTGTCTGCCCTTTGGCGTGCTTTCTGGCTGCCGCAGGCGCGGGCGTTGGGGGCCGCATCCGCCTCTGCACTCGCACTCCGGCCGGTTGTCGTCCCACCGCTTCTCGCTGGCTCGCAATCTCCCGCCAGCCAGGCTGGGCAGCAGGGAGGGCAAGCATGTCACAAGAGACTTGCTATGCAACTGCCACGGCTTTCTCTCCGGGGCTAAGGAAGACTTGCTGCTTGCCTCCTGCAAACCTGCTCTTTCCTTTGGCTCGTCAGCGCCCTGACCCTGACGAGGCGGCTCTCGGCTCTGTAGCCCACAGGGCTGGTGCTGTAGGCAGCGCCCCAGGCGCTGCCCGCCAGGCACCCAGCCCAGGGCCCTTTCAGGCTGCTGGGGCAGCCACAAAAGGCACAGCCCCACACAAGGCACCCAAACGTGGCGGAGAGGGGACAGGCCGCCCTCCCGCGCTCTCCTGCGCCACTGGCCAGTTCCTCCCAAACGCCGGCGCGGAGCAAGCGGCCGCTGTCTCGATGGCTTTGGCCCCTGCCAAAAGTGCCCGGGAGCCCTGGGCACAGCCTGGCTGCTGCCAGCCATGCCCGGCCCTTCCTGCCCGCGGCTGCCCACAGTCGCCTGCCAAGGGCTCTGCCCGCTCCCGGGCAATGGCAGGCAGTGGGCAGCCCCGGGCTGCTGCCCCGCTGCTGCCAGCCGGCCCGCTCCTCCACGCTGCACCCCACCGGGCCCGGCGCACCTCCCGGGGAGCCGCCCGCCCTCTGCTGCAACACCTCCCACCAACACTCAGCAAGGGCCCCGCCCAGAGGGAGCCACCGCTTACCTCCACCAAAACCAACGTCTCCACGCTCTTGGCTGTCAGCGCCACCGACTAGGCAAGAGAACAAAGAGCCAACGTGAGCAACTTGTGGCAGGGGCTGTTTCCGAAGGCCCACTTGCTCTCTGGGTGCAGCGGAAACCCCGGGCACACTTACCAGATTGTAGAAGCCGACCACCTCGACGAGACGCCGAATGGAGGCCAGTCGGGTGACCCTGGGCTCCTGGGCTCCTCGGCTTTGCCTGGCCACAGGGCAGAGGCAAGGCAAGAGCTCTGTCACAGCCAGACCTCTCTCCCTCTCTCCCCTGCAAGCAGCCCACGCTTCCACAGCACCCTGACACAGGAGACCTTCCCGCGCTTCTCGCTGGCAGCACCGCTCTCTAACACCCCCGCGGCCTGCTGACTACGCGCCTCTTCCGCATGGAAACGGGAAGCGGCAGCTCACAGCTCTCCATCCATGCAAGCCAGGAGCTGTGCTGACAGCGCCGTGGCAGTGGGGTTACTTTGCAAGCGCAAGGCTCAGCAACTCGCACCGTCCGGCCCAGTGCAGGGGGCGCCCCTTTCCCCCAGCGACAGTGCGGGCAGAGCTGCCCCTGGAGATCTCCACCCACCTTCAGCCTTCAGCCTTGTCTCGGCAGGTGGAATTCCCTGGCAAGGCTTACCTGAGGAGCCGGTCGAGCCAGAGCTCCTTCACCTCCTGCGCCCTGCAGAGAGAAGGAGAAAGAGCCTCACACCTCGCTGCTCCTCATCCTGCGGAGTGACGCGGGCCCCACACACATGCCCGCGCGCGCCCTGGCCCTGGGGAGAGTGCCCGGGCCAGGCTCGAGCCTCGTGGGGCAGCACAGGCACTCGCCACAAGTTCTGCCTTCCTCAGGCCTTGCAGAGGAGCTACTACTTGTCTTTCTGGCCCCTTCTCTTCTCGCCTTCCCTCACTTGAGGAGAGCAAAAGCCCTTGGAGCCCTTTGGCAGGGGAAAGAGGAGACAGGGCGAGTGCCCTGGCAGGGCGATGCGGCAAGGGGGCTGCAGCGTGAGGCGTTCGCAAGGGACAATCTCTGTGGCGCACAGCGGAGCCGGGGGGCCCGCGAGAGCCTCTGCCTTGCCTACGGACTTGTGGCAAGAGCCTGCCCCTCTGTGGCAGCTCCGGCCCTCCTGCCAAGGAGCTTGCTCCCCTGCCTTCCCAGGAAGGCTCACGGCTCTGCCTCCGCCCGCGGGCAAGCAGCAGCCCCGGCGCGCCTCTTCCCGCCTGCCCAAACTCAGGGGGTCCTGCTCGGAAAGCAAAGCGCGGCCTCTACTCTCACCCACCCAGCCTGGCCGGAGCCCCAGCAAACCCGCTGAGGCCTGAAGGCGAGCCCGGTGGCCGGCACCCGCCACCGCCAAACTCCCTGGGCCCACGACTCACCCAAAAGTCACCATACACACGTTGGTGGGCCAGGCGAGGAGGAGGGTGTTGCTGCACTTGATGCCCAGCTCCTCCTCCACTTGCTTAGGCCCACCTGCCGCCTCGTCCTCGCCGCACACCACCCACAGCTCGCTGAGAGGCACCCGGTGCTTCAGCCAGAAGGTGGAGCCCCATCTGCAGGGCAGGAGAGCAGGGAGTGAGTTGCAGCTGGCCCTTGTGGTGGGGGCAGCCCCAGCAGTCGTGCAGGCAGAGCCACTTCCCAGGGGCGGAGCCTTGGGGCGGCCCCCCGAGCCTCCCAGAGAGGCAGAAAGGAGCCTCAGTGCCCGGCCTCCCAGAGAGGGCGCTGCCGACAAGGCGCTGCTGCCTCAGGGGCCGCTGCTCAGGAGGCGCCAACCACACGGCTGTCCTTTTCCTCTGACACCTCCCCGAATTAACGGCACACTGGCTCTGCCCCTGCAGCTTAGGGACAGCCCTGCAGGGCACTGCAGGTGGTTTGGACCACGAGTGCTCGTGGGGAGCAAAGGGCATGGCCAGAGCGGACGCTCAGGGAGGGCAGGAGGAGGACGGCCGCCTTGTGGACGACGTGCCTGGGGCTTTTGGATGCTGGAAGCTTTGCCAAGCCGCGTTTGGCAGTGCTGATACTTGCTGCAGGCAGCAGCTGTTCCGGGAGGAGCAAAGGCCAAGAGCTTGCCTCAGAGCCCTTCTGCTGCCCAGCTGTGGCCACCTCCGTTGGCATGCGGGCTGACAGGAAAGCACGCGCCGCCTTGCTGTTGCGGCCCTGCCAGAGTTAAAATGAAGCAGGCCGTGGCCGCGGCGGGCCGGCGGCTGTGCAGGCAGCCCCTAGGAGGCACTCTCCGCTGCCGCGGGAGCTGCTCAGGGCAGGAGCGGCGCCCTGCGGCTGCTGGCAGAGGCCGCGGCGCGCAGGAAGGGCGGCTCTGCTTGCCGTTCTTACTTGCAGCTGGCAACAGCCATGGCGTCTGGGAAGAGCAGCAGGTGCCTCTGCTTCGTGCGGTGGCGGCGCGTCACGGCCACGCGTTCGCTGAGGAGCAGCTGGGGGCTCCTGCTGGACACGAAGAGGCTCGGCGGCTGCTGGGGCTGGGAGGCTTCGCTCCGCGAGGCGGGCGCGAGGCGGGCGCGAGGAGCCCCCCGGCGAAGGCCCCTGGGCCATGCCTGCGTGCTGGCAGCGGGGCTGGCAGCACCCGTCCTGCTGCAGCAGTTGGCCTGGCCCATGGTGCCGCGAGGGGCCCCTGAAGCAGCGTCCCTGTGCCTGGCAGTGCCGCTGGGCTGGGAGCCTCTGTCTCCCCACGCTGCCCCGCGCTGGCACAGAGCCGCACTGGGGGACGGAGGCTGCTGGCCATGGCCGAGGTCACTGTGGGTGCCACGGCGGCACGTTGTGATGCGGCGCCTGGGCCACGGGGTACCTCCGGGCGGGGTGGGGGGCGGGGGCAGGGGGCACGGGCAGGGCTCTTCCCAGCCACCCGCTGCCTCCGACGCCCCACCATTTCCTTTGCTCACAGGCAGCGGTTGAACTGCTTCCAATGGTCCCGCCTTTTCCTTCTTGCCTGTCAAGCTCAGTCCAACCCACTGAAAAGCCTCTGTCAAAGCCACAGCCGAAGAGCGTGGCGCACATGCTTCGTCCAAGGCTTCTGCATCTGCTTACGTACCTGCAGAGCCTCTTCTCCAGCAGCTTCACCATCCTTGCTGCTGCAGCCAGAGGGACTTGGCTCCCTCATTAGGGCCCCTTCCTGCAAGCTTGCCCTCCACTGCTCTCTTTCTCCCACTGAACTCGGAACCCTTCCGAGCAGTCCTCTCTCATCCTTCTGCCTCTCCAGAACAACAGGGAGGCTGCTGATCGCACCCGAGATGATGTGCTGGTGGAGCTTTCGTATGCTCCTGAGGGTGCCTGAAACACCCATCATGGCTGTCTTTGCCTTTGAAACGGCTGTAGACATCTGTGCTTGCCCCGCAGTTACCTGACACAGGACATTTGGCATCTTGGTCTTCCTAAGCTCTGTTGCAGGCGAGAGGTCTCTAAACCTCCTTTAAAGCCCCAGAGTGCACTGGCTATTGCTTTCCTCCCCCCCCACCCCCACCCCCCCGCTTAGGCAGGCAAGAGTATCTCTAGGAAGGGTTCTGAACCTCTCCCCAAAATCTTTATCAAGTGGTCGCTCTAGGAAAAAAACAAAAACCAAAAACCAAAAACACATCCATCTTTAGGAGAGACTTTGATCATCTGGATTCCCAGGAATCTAACCTTAGGGTTAGGGTTAGGGTTAGGGTTAGGGTTAGGGTTAGGGTTAGGGTTAGGGATAGGGTTGGGTTAGGGTTAGGGGTTAGGGTTGGGTTAGGGTTAGGGGTTAGGGTTAGGTTAGGGTTAGGGATAGGGTTGGGTTAAGGTTAGGGTTAGGGTTAGGGTTAGGGTTAGGGTTAGGGTTAGGGTTAGGGTTTAGGGTTTAGGGTTAGGGATTAGGGTTAGGGTTAGGGATAGGGTTGGGTTAGGGTTAGGGTTAGGGTTAAGGGTTAGGGTTAGGGTTAGGGTTTAGGGTTTAGGGTTAGGGTTGGTTTAGGGTTAGGGGTTAGGGTTAGGGTTAGGGTTAGGGATAGGGTTGGGTTAAGGTTAGGGTTAGGGTTAGGGTTTAGGGTTAGGGTTAGGGTTTAGGGTTAGGGACAGGGTTGGGTTAGGGTTAGGGTTAAAGGTTAGGGTTAGGGTTAGGGTTAGGGTTAGGGTTAGGGTTAGGGTTAGGGTTAGGGTTAGGGTTAGGGTTAGGGTTAGGGTTAGTGCAGGCAGCCCGTGCAGACTGCTCAGGCCCGAGTTTGCCACGTTCTCCCCGAGTGGCACTGCTCGTAAGTAGAGCAGGGAAGTATGTGATTCATGGTAGCTCTAGGCAGAAAAGCTCCACAGGGCTTTGCCTCCCCTCTACAACGATTCATACTGAGCCGTCCAAGCCTGTTCCTTCACCCCACTTCTCCAGTTCTCGCCTGTTTGCACTGCTGTGGCTTGGTTGCCCGTAGGCCATTAGTGCACAGTCTGTGGCGCCTTGGAGCACCGAATACTGCATCGTGGAGGCAGATGAGGAGCCCCAGTCGGAGAGGCAACCCTCACCGCAAACCATTGCCTCTTGCTGACCAGAACGGACCAGGAATGCCCGTTTTTCTGAAATCTCTGTTGGACTAAAACTTGGACCTGAGCCTTCCAAATGCTCGGCGGCCCTTTCTCAAGAACACTTTGGCCACAGAGCGGGACCCTGTTCAGCCCTGGAACTCTCGGCAGCCAGGAAAGAGGGCGCAGAGGAGTGACATGGTGTCAGCCAGCAACTTCTCTCCCGCCCAGCTTCTCTCTGGGCCTTGCTGGCCAGAGAAGCCCAGCAACCTCTGGGAAATGCGCCTTTCCCTCTGTTCCTGCGTGACAATGTTGCCTTGCCAATCCTTTACCTTGAAGGACTGGAGACTGCTGCTTGAGGCCAGCCACTCCCTGTGAGAAGGAACTGTTGCGAGTTGTGTTTCCTGGTTCCTCTTGTTCCCCCAGGGGAGACGTGTGCTTTGCTGTGGCGGGAAGCTTCCTGCAGCAATGCCACTCGTGTATCTCCGTGTCAGAAGCTGTGCCTCTGTTTCTGCAGCTGTGTCTTGAAGAGGGGTCAGACACGTGGCCACTTTCTTTGCCCCCCCACTGGCACCACTGCTGCTCCCAGCACAGTGGCCTCACAGTCCTCAGCCCCATCCACTTCATGGAGGGAGCTGGAGACCATTTGGGAAGGCCAATGCTGTCCACACGCCAGTGCTCAATAGCACTGCAGCGCGCCGTGCAGCCCTTTCTATTCGGAAAGGCAAATGGATGTTCACCTCTGAAATAGCACTCTCTACCATACACACGTTCCTCCAAAGCTGTCTTGCTAGAGCCATGCTCTCTCTAATAAACTCTGAAAAGGTAAAAACCTTAGGATTCTCTTAGGACACTGTCGGGCAAGTACTGTGATTCCTCAGATGCTGACGCCGGCCACTTGGACCGTGTGGCAGTTAAACGGCCTGCCCGAGCTTCCCAGGCCAGCAGAAGTGTACCAAAGGCTCCGGTCCCTACACGCTGAGAGCAGCGCTGTGTCGCGAAGGGAAGTTGTCACTGCAGGCTTGGGAAGGGGTTGTCAGGCGGGAGAGGGGAAAGGCAGCGTGAGCCCTGGGAGAGGCTGCCGCCCACCACGTGGCACCACGGTCCTTGGGTGGGAAGGGCAGGCTGATGTCATCTGGCCTTGTCTGGAAGGAGCCTTGGAGCAGGAAGGCTCTTGCCTTGCCAGGAAGCCCAGAGCCCCCCTCCCCCTCCCGCCCGCCCCCCCAGCCCCCCTCCCCCGCTAACAGTGTGTGCAGAAGAGGAGAGGAAGGTGACGTCCCCTCAGCCCAAGACACCACGGGCTCACAGCCACAGGGGCGGCTGTTACTTTGGCGCCTCTGCCTCAGCCAACCCTTCAGCGGTCCCAGAAAGACCCTCTGTCTGCGTAGCGGCGAGCTGCTGCCCCTGTGCTCCTCAGCATCGTGGTGAGAACGAGACAGCAAGGGCATGTGAAGCTGCAGAGGGGATTCGTGGCCCCCAATCTCTCGGTCGCCACTGCTCCCAGCAGAAAGAGGGAAGAGCCCAAGAGCTGGTGACGCAGAAGCTCTACGGGCTGGAAAAGCTGGTGCTTGCCCTGCACGACCTGACTGATGCAGAAGGCCGAGCAGAAGCAGCCGCAGCCCTGGCTGTCTCTGAGGTTGTCGAGAGGCGCCACCATGAAGCTCAGCACGCTTCTTGGGCGCCCAGAGTCACAGCCAGAGCAGCCTCCGCCTCCAATTGCAGCTGGGCGACAGAGGCACTTTCGCTCGGAGGAACAACACTTTGTTCAGGCTGTCCAAGAGCTGGGGGCAGCGCTTCCTTCTTCTCTGGCATGGCCTTCATGGAAGCGGGTGGCGTGCGAGGGCGACGTGCTTCCGCACAGTCGGCCTCGGCAGTCCCTGTGCCTGAATGGGCAACAGCGTTTGGAGGGGCTGGAGGCGCTGGCCCCATGGAGCTGAGGCTGCCGCAGCCCCAGCTCCCAGCTCCCAGCTCCCAGCTCCCAGCTCCCAGCTCCCAGCTTCCAGCTCCCAGCTCCAGGCAGCAGCCAGGCTGAGCAGCTAGAGGCACGCACGCACAAAATGCGCCCACACCTATACGCGGCCCGTCTCCACGTGGCTGGCCCCACAGATAAACACACACTTGGCTCAGGTGCCCTGGTCCGCCCAGGAGCTAACTCGCACACCCTCACTCTCTCCAGTCTCCGGCCCACACGGCCACCTCGAGGCCATCATCAAAGCTTCTTAGCCTACTCGCTGGCTGGGCTGCCTTGAAATTTGCTAGCAATCACCCCCTGGCAAGCTGCCCCTCACGCGCTCCAGGGGCTGCGCCAGAGACGCACGGGCACCCTGGCCCCCGGTGTGACTCCCGTGGCTGGCACGTGCCCCTCCGTCCACACGCAGGCACACACAACAGAGAGTCTCCTCACCCAGGAAACTAGTTAGAAAGAGCGTTTAATGGGAAGACGGGAGCGGGGCCTCTCACAGCTTCCAGGCCGCCAGAGTCTCCTACTTCTCGGGCTCTTTCCACCAATTGCTCCGCTTCCTTTTCTTCCGTCCACACGCCTTCACAGCTGCAGGTTTCCAGGAGTTCTTGTTCTGGTGCCACAGGCTCTTCTTCAGCTAGGCTGCTGTGTGTTTCGCGTTGCTTCGGGCTTCTGTCAGGCAGCACAGTGCTCCCAGGCTCCGTGCTAGCCAGGCCTGCTGATGCGAAGGCAGACAGGTCTGCTCCTTCAAGCTGTGGTGGGGGCGGCAGGCACAGGGCCTGGGCAGTGCCCACTGAGGACGGCCTCTTCCATTTGGCTCCCCTCACTATTGCCCCTGCGGGAGGCTGTTTCGGTGTGCAGGACGGCACCTTGCATTTTGCCGCCTGCGCTCTCCTCCCTCTGCGGAAGCACTGCTGCTGTTGTTCTTTCTAGGCTGTTGGGCTCCAAGATGGGCCCTGCGCCTTTTGCAGTCATCTGCGCACAAGCCCCCTCGCTCACACTCTGCCCAGCCGCTGCAGCTGCTTCTGAGCCGGTTGTTTCTGGCGGGAGGGCAGAGGCTTGGCTCTCCTTCTGCACGGGCAGCTCAGCAGCAGGCACTTCTGGGCTTAGCAATGAAGGGCGCCCAGGCTCGCCGGCCTCTCCCGGGGCAGGTGCCTCACTAGGCACTCCCGGAGCCCACGCTTGCTCGGAGGAGTGCAAGGCAGGAGTTTGCTCTTCTGCCTCAGGTGTGCCAGGGACCGCACCCACAACTGCTCCTGCGCCCTCTGCTCCCTCGGGGAGGGGGTCACTCTCGCCTTCCAGCTGCACAGGCATCTCAGACGCTGCCGTGCCCGCAGGCCCCAAGGCAGAGGCGCCGCCTTCGTCCACGTTTTGCGCCTGGGCAGAACGGGAGCACAAAGTGTGAAGAAGGCACACGCAGCTGGAGAAACGAAGGGCAGCCAAAAAGAAGGGGCAGGCGGCAGCACCCACGCCAAAGACCAAGCCAGGAAGAGATGCTGCTGGCAAGGCAGGCAAGAGGCTAGGAGCACATCAGCGCCGCCCCCCCACCAGCTCCCCCGGCCCCCCATGGCTCCTGCACATTTGAAGCGGAGGGAGTGGAGCCATTTTCTGACCTCCCTTTGCAGAGGTGCCTCAGCCACCACTGCCTCTCTGCCTGCGACTGAAGGTACCATCAGGTATGTGCCCCACAGTAGCGCATCATCTCTCCCGTCGCACTGCTCTGGGCAGGAGCCTGAACGGCAACTGCTGCTGCACCTCCGCAGTCAAAAACACCACCTCCTCCCTCCTTTCCTGCAGGAAGTGTAGCCACCTCACTGTGCACGCGCGCGCCTCAGCGGCAGCTGCTGCCACACATTGGTTGGCATCGGCACAGTCACCCTGGTAGGCCAGCCAGACTTCCTTAGAGTCTTGCCTTTCCGGCCTGGAAAGCATTCCAATGCTTTGCAAGGGCCTTTCGGGCCGGCCTGCATGCCTCTTCAGGACTCCTACCTTCTCCTCTGGGGCTTGCTTCTCCCTCTCCTCCAGGTGCTGTGGCTCAGCACAGCCTGCACAAGGCAGGTCCCCATCCGCAGCCTCAAGGGGCTGCAGCTTGGCCAGCGCTTCCTCTTCTTCCCGCATGATGGCCACACAAGCTTTCTCCAGCACTTCCTCAATCAAGTCTTCCACCATGGGCTGGAGCTCAGCATCCAAGTCGCACTGGCACAGCTGGGCGGGCGTCAGTGCAACAGGGAGAAAGCACCGGAGAGCACTGTCATTCTTAGCCTCTTAGCAAGGAGAAAGGAGGAGGAGCAAAGCACTTGTGCTGAAGGCAGTGCTGGCCACTGCAGGGGGCGGCCCCCTAGGGCAGCTGTCGCAGGAAGCACAAGCACAGCCGCGGGCTACAGGACGAGTGGGCCGGCGGGAGATGGAGCCTGTCGCATGGGCGCGGCAACTCAACAGACCTCCTCACAGGTCTCCTCCTCCTTGGCAGCCGCCAGGAAGAGGCAGAGCGCTCCCCGGCACCTCCTGCCTGCTCCTCTAGGTCTTGCCAGCCCCGCTCAGCCTGCATGCTAGCGCTATGGGGGAGAGCCTGCCCCAGCGCTGTAATCTGGAGCTGAAAGCAGCACGGCCACCGCCATCTGCAGAAGCACCTTGCACGGTGCTGCCGCTCACCTCGCAGCAGACAGAGGAAACCACGGGCTTTTGCTTTCTCTGAGGAGAAGGTGCCCGACGGTGCTGCTCAGTTTTGCATGAGCAAGTGAGCTGTGCCCACTGTGCAGGGGACAGTGCTTGGGGAGAGGGCTTGCGGCCCGGAGTAGGGCCCGGCCTACCTCTCCTTGTCCTCCTTGTGTGGCCACATCTCTTCCTCGTGCTGTTTTGGCAGAGCGGGGCGAGCGGGGTGGGGCCGCAAGTGCAGCTTCCTGACTGGCCCCGTGCACCACTGCTGCGCACTGCCGAGGCTCTTCTGCGTGCAGCTCTGGGAAGCAAAAGCAGGAGGACTGCTGCAGCCTGCATGCTGTTCAGCTTTCCACCGGAAGGCATGCTTTTTACAGCTACGATTCAGCAGGGCAAACTGTCTCCACGGGATGGGCAGCAAAAGGACTGCTGCGCAGGAAAGCAACAAGCCCCAACTCCAGAGGCCCACCAGCTTTGGCTGGGGCTCAGCCCTTGCAGCCCCCGCTCTCCACAGTGTCTGGAAGGGAAGTCTACCTCTCGGGCTCGTCCCGCAGAGACAATTGACCGCGCTCAGGAAAGGAGGGCCAGGGCATCCCCCGGCTTATCAGCATTTGTCAGTGGGAAGGGGAAGAGACCAAAACTTCCACAGCAGGCAACCTCCTTGCTTGCCCGCCCTACGGGACTCCCTGGCAAAAAGCCGCTGTGCGCGTTGTTGGAAGCAGTGCAGGTGGCTCAGCGGGGCTGCAGCAGAGGGAACGCTCCGAAAGCCACGACCACATCTGTCTAGCCTGTGCTGCAGCCGTCTGCCCGGTTTGCAAGACAGCCCAGCCGGAAATGATTTCCAGGGCCAAAACCTTCGGCCCTGTGCCCATGGTGAGGCCACTGCCCGCTTTCACACTCTTCCTGCAAAGACATGCTCTCTGCTTTCCTATTCACCAGCAGGTGGGGTTTTTCGGATGCCTCTCTGAAGAGCAGCCTGGGAGAGCCACCTGCTCGCACGCTCCTGCTAAAGCAAGGAGTCCAAGAACGTGTCTTGACACTACCTGGAGGGGGAGAGCCAGGAAAGCCTCCGCCCGCCATCCTGAACTCTGGCTGATGCTACCGAGCTCAACATTGACTACGCTGTGCAGGTGCCTCTGGGCGAGCCAGTTTTTGGTTTGGGGATGAAAGTCAAGGCCGTGCAGCCGCCTACCTGTCTGCCCTTTGGCGTGCTTTCTGGCTGCCGCAGGCGCGGGCGTTGGGGGCCGCATCCGCCTCTGCACTCGCACTCCGGCCGGTCGTCGTCCCACTGCTTCTCGCTGGCTCGCAATCTCCCGCCAGCCAGGCTGGGCAGCAGGGAGGGCAAGCATGTCACAAGAGACTTGCTATGCAACTGCCACGGCTTTCTCTCCGGGGCTAAGGAAGACTTGCTGCTTGCCTCCTGCAAACCTGCTCTTTCCTTTGGCTCGTCAGCGCCCTGACCCTGACGAGGCGGCTCTCGGCTCTGTAGCCCACAGGGCTGGTGCTGTAGGCAGCGCCCCAGGCGCTGCCCGCCAGGCACCCAGCCCAGGGCCCTTTCAGGCTGCTGGGGCAGCCACAAAAGGCACAGCCCCACACAAGGCACCCAAACGTGGCGGAGAGGGGACAGGCCGCCCTCCCGCGCTCTCCTGCGCCACTGGCCAGTTCCTCCCAAACGCCGGCGCGGAGCAAGCGGCCGCTGTCTCGATGGCTTTGGCCCCTGCCAAAAGTGCCCGGGAGCCCTGGGCACAGCCTGGCTGCTGCCAGCCATGCCCGGCCCTTCCTGCCCGCGGCTGCCCACAGTCGCCTGCCAAGGGCTCTGCCCGCTCCCGGGCAATGGCAGGCAGTGGGCAGCCCCGGGCTGCTGCCCCGCTGCTGCCAGCCGGCCCGCTCCTCCACGCTGCACCCCACCGGGCCCGGCGCACCTCCCGGGGAGCCGCCCGCCCTCTGCTGCAACACCTCCCACCAACACTCAGCAAGGGCCCCGCCCAGAGGGAGCCACCGCTTACCTCCACCAAAACCAACGTCTCCACGCTCTTGGCTGTCAGTGCCACCGACTAGGCAAGAGAACAAAGAGCCAACGTGAGCAACTTGTGGCAGGGGCTGTTTCCGAAGGCCCACTTGCTCTCTGGGTGCAGCGGAAACCCCGGGCACACTTACCAGATTGTAGAAGCCGACCACCTCGACGAGACGCCGAATGGAGGCCAGTCGGGTGACCCTGGGCTCCTGGGCTCCTCGGCTTTGCCTGGCCACAGGGCAGAGGCAAGGCAAGAGCTCTGTCACAGCCAGACCTCTCTCCCTCTCTCCCCTGCAAGCAGCCCACGCTTCCACAGCACCCTGACACAGGAGACCTTCCCGCGCTTCTCGCTGGCAGCACCGCTCTCTAACACCCCCGCGGCCTGCTGACTACGCGCCTCTTCCGCGTGGAAACGGGAAGCGGCAGCTCACAGCTCTCCATCCATGCAAGCCAGGAGCTGTGCTGACAGCGCCGTGGCAGTGGGGTTACTTTGCAAGCGCAAGGCTCAGCAACTCGCACCGTCCGGCCCAGTGCAGGGGGCGCCCCTTTCCCCCAGCGACAGTGCGGGCAGAGCTGCCCCTGGAGATCTCCACCCACCTTCAGCCTTCAGCCTTGTCTCGGCAGGTGGAATTCCCTGGCAAGGCTTACCTGAGGAGCCGGTCGAGCCAGAGCTCCTTCACCTCCTGCGCCCTGCAGAGAGAAGGAGAAAGAGCCTCACACCTCGCTGCTCCTCATCCTGCGGAGTGACGCGGGCCCCACACACATGCCCGCGCGCGCCCTGGCCCTGGGGAGAGTGCCCGGGCCAGGCTCGAGCCTCGTGGGGCAGCACAGGCACTCGCCACAAGTTCTGCCTTCCTCAGGCCTTGCAGAGGAGCTACTACTTGTCTTTCTGGCCCCTTCTCTTCTCGCCTTCCCTCACTTGAGGAGAGCAAAAGCCCTTGGAGCCCTTTGGCAGGGGAAAGAGGAGACAGGGCGAGTGCCCTGGCAGGGCGATGCGGCAAGGGGGCTGCAGCGTGAGGCGTTCGCAAGGGACAATCTCTGTGGCGCACAGCGGAGCCGGGGGGCCCGCGAGAGCCTCTGCCTTGCCTACGGACTTGTGGCAAGAGCCTGCCCCTCTGTGGCAGCTCCGGCCCTCCTGCCAAGGAGCTTGCTCCCCTGCCTTCCCAGGAAGGCTCACGGCTCTGCCTCCGCCCGCGGGCAAGCAGCAGCCCCGGCGCGCCTCTTCCCGCCTGCCCAAACTCAGGGGGTCCTGCTCGGAAAGCAAAGCGCGGCCTCTACTCTCACCCACCCAGCCTGGCCGGAGCCCCAGCAAACCCGCTGAGGCCTGAAGGCGAGCCCGGTGGCCGGCACCCGCCACCGCCAAACTCCCTGGGCCCACGACTCACCCAAAAGTCACCATACACACGTTGGTGGGCCAGGCGAGGAGGAGGGTGTTGCTGCACTTGATGCCCAGCTCCTCCTCCACTTGCTTAGGCCCACCTGCCGCCTCGTCCTCGCCGCACACCACCCACAGCTCGCTGAGAGGCACCCGGTGCTTCAGCCAGAAGGTGGAGCCCCATCTGCAGGGCAGGAGAGCAGGGAGTGAGTTGCAGCTGGCCCTTGTGGTGGGGGCAGCCCCAGCAGTCGTGCAGGCAGAGCCACTTCCCAGGGGCGGAGCCTTGGGGCGGCCCCCCGAGCCTCCCAGAGAGGCAGAAAGGAGCCTCAGTGCCCGGCCTCCCAGAGAGGGCGCTGCCGACAAGGCGCTGCTGCCTCAGGGGCCGCTGCTCAGGAGGCGCCAACCACACGGCTGTCCTTTTCCTCTGACACCTCCCCGAATTAACGGCACACTGGCTCTGCCCCTGCAGCTTAGGGACAGCCCTGCAGGGCACTGCAGGTGGTTTGGACCACGAGTGCTCGTGGGGAGCAAAGGGCATGGCCAGAGCGGACGCTCAGGGAGGGCAGGAGGAGGACGGCCGCCTTGTGGACGACGTGCCTGGGGCTTTTGGATGCTGGAAGCTTTGCCAAGCCGCGTTTGGCAGTGCTGATACTTGCTGCAGGCAGCAGCTGTTCCGGGAGGAGCAAAGGCCAAGAGCTTGGCTCAGAGCCCTTCTGCTGCCCAGCTGTGGCCACCTCCGTTGGCATGCGGGCTGACAGGAAAGCACGCGCCGCCTTGCTGTTGCGGCCCTGCCAGAGTTAAAATGAAGCAGGCCGTGGCCGCGGCGGGCCGGCGGCTGTGCAGGCAGCCCCTAGGAGGCACTCTCCGCTGCCGCGGGAGCTGCTCAGGGCAGGAGCGGCGCCCTGCGGCTGCTGGCAGAGGCCGCGGCGCGCAGGAAGGGCGGCTCTGCTTGCCGTTCTTACTTGCAGCTGGCAACAGCCATGGCGTCTGGGAAGAGCAGCAGGTGCCTCTGCTTCGTGCGGTGGCGGCGCGTCACGGCCACGCGTTCGCTGAGGAGCAGCTGGGGGCTCCTGCTGGACACGAAGAGGCTCGGCGGCTGCTGGGGCTGGGAGGCTTCGCTCCGCGAGGCGGGCGCGAGGCGGGCGCGAGGAGCCCCCCGGCGAAGGCCCCTGGGCCATGCCTGCGTGCTGGCAGCGGGGCTGGCAGCACCCGTCCTGCTGCAGCAGTTGGCCTGGCCCATGGTGCCGCGAGGGGCCCCTGAAGCAGCGTCCCTGTGCCTGGCAGTGCCGCTGGGCTGGGAGCCTCTGTCTCCCCACGCTGCCCCGCGCTGGCACAGAGCCGCACTGGGGGACGGAGGCTGCTGGCCATGGCCGAGGTCACTGTGGGTGCCACGGCGGCACGTTGTGATGCGGCGCCTGGGCCACGGGGTACCTCCGGGCGGGGTGGGGGGCGGGGGCAGGGGGCACGGGCAGGGCTCTTCCCAGCCACCCGCTGCCTCCGACGCCCCACCATTTCCTTTGCTCACAGGCAGCGGTTGAACTGCTTCCAATGGTCCCGCCTTTTCCTTCTTGCCTGTCAAGCTCAGTCCAACCCACTGAAAAGCCTCTGTCAAAGCCACAGCCGAAGAGCGTGGCGCACATGCTTCGTCCAAGGCTTCTGCATCTGCTTACGTACCTGCAGAGCCTCTTCTCCAGCAGCTTCACCATCCTTGCTGCTGCAGCCAGAGGGACTTGGCTCCCTCATTAGGGCCCCTTCCTGCAAGCTTGCCCTCCACTGCTCTCTTTCTCCCACTGAACTCGGAACCCTTCCGAGCAGTCCTCTCTCATCCTTCTGCCTCTCCAGAACAACAGGGAGGCTGCTGATCGCACCCGAGATGATGTGCTGGTGGAGCTTTCGTATGCTCCTGAGGGTGCCTGAAACACCCATCATGGCTGTCTTTGCCTTTGAAACGGCTGTAGACATCTGTGCTTGCCCCGCAGTTACCTGACACAGGACATTTGGCATCTTGGTCTTCCTAAGCTCTGTTGCAGGCGAGAGGTCTCTAAACCTCCTTTAAAGCCCCAGAGTGCACTGGCTATTGCTTTCCTCCCCCCCCCACCCCCACCCCCCCACTTAGGCAGGCAAGAGTATCTCTAGGAAGGGTTCTGAACCTCTCCCCAAAATCTTTATCAAGTGGTCGCTCTAGGAAAAAAACAAAAACCAAAAACCAAAAACACATCCATCTTTAGGAGAGACTTTGATCATCTGGATTCCCAGGAATCTAACCTTAGGGTTAGGGTTAGGGTTAGGGTTAGGGTTAGGGTTAGGGTTAGGGTTAGGGTTAGGGTTAGGGTTAGGGATAGGGTTGGGTTAGGGTTAGGGGTTAGGGTTAGGTTAGGGTTAGGGATAGGGTTGGGTTAAGGTTAGGGTTAGGGTTAGGGTTAGGGATAGGGTTGGGTTAGGGTTAGGGTTAGGGTTAAGGGTTAGGGTTAGGGTTAGGGTTTAGGGTTTAGGGTTAGGGTTGGTTTAGGGTTAGGGGTTAGGGTTAGGGTTAGGGTTAGGGATAGGGTTGGGTTAAGGTTAGGGTTAGGGTTAGGGTTTAGGGTTAGGGTTAGGGTTTAGGGTTAGGGACAGGGTTGGGTTAGGGTTAGGGTTAAAGGTTAGGGTTAGGGTTAGGGTTAGGGTTAGGGTTAGGGTTAGGGTTAGGGTTAGGGTTAGGGTTAGGGTTAGTGCAGGCAGCCCGTGCAGACTGCTCAGGCCCGAGTTTGCCACGTTCTCCCCGAGTGGCACTGCTCGTAAGTAGAGCAGGGAAGTATGTGATTCATGGTAGCTCTAGGCAGAAAAGCTCCACAGGGCTTTGCCTCCCCTCTACAACGATTCATACTGAGCCGTCCAAGCCTGTTCCTTCACCCCACTTCTCCAGTTCTCGCCTGTTTGCACTGCTGTGGCTTGGTTGCCCGTAGGCCATTAGTGCACAGTCTGTGGCGCCTTGGAGCACCGAATACTGCATCGTGGAGGCAGATGAGGAGCCCCAGTCGGAGAGGCAACCCTCACCGCAAACCATTGCCTCTTGCTGACCAGAACGGACCAGGAATGCCCGTTTTTCTGAAATCTCTGTTGGACTAAAACTTGGACCTGAGCCTTCCAAATGCTCGGCGGCCCTTTCTCAAGAACACTTTGGCCACAGAGCGGGACCCTGTTCAGCCCTGGAACTCTCGGCAGCCAGGAAAGAGGGCGCAGAGGAGTGACATGGTGTCAGCCAGCAACTTCTCTCCCGCCCAGCTTCTCTCTGGGCCTTGCTGGCCAGAGAAGCCCAGCAACCTCTGGGAAATGCGCCTTTCCCTCTGTTCCTGCGTGACAATGTTGCCTTGCCAATCCTTTACCTTGAAGGACTGGAGACTGCTGCTTGAGGCCAGCCACTCCCTGTGAGAAGGAACTGTTGCGAGTTGTGTTTCCTGGTTCCTCTTGTTCCCCCAGGGGAGACGTGTGCTTTGCTGTGGCGGGAAGCTTCCTGCAGCAATGCCACTCGTGTATCTCCGTGTCAGAAGCTGTGCCTCTGTTTCTGCAGCTGTGTCTTGAAGAGGGGTCAGACACGTGGCCACTTTCTTTGCCCCCCCACTGGCACCACTGCTGCTCCCAGCACAGTGGCCTCACAGTCCTCAGCCCCATCCACTTCATGGAGGGAGCTGGAGACCATTTGGGAAGGCCAATGCTGTCCACACGCCAGTGCTCAATAGCACTGCAGCGCGCCGTGCAGCCCTTTCTATTCGGAAAGGCAAATGGATGTTCACCTCTGAAATAGCACTCTCTACCATACACACGTTCCTCCAAAGCTGTCTTGCTAGAGCCATGCTCTCTCTAATAAACTCTGAAAAGGTAAAAACCTTAGGATTCTCTTAGGACACTGTCGGGCAAGTACTGTGATTCCTCAGATGCTGACGCCGGCCACTTGGACCGTGTGGCAGTTAAACGGCCTGCCCGAGCTTCCCAGGCCAGCAGAAGTGTACCAAAGGCTCCGGTCCCTACACGCCGAGAGCAGCGCTGTGTCGCGAAGGGAAGTTGTCACTGCAGGCTTGGGAAGGGGTTGTCAGGCGGGAGAGGGGAAAGGCAGCGTGAGCCCTGGGAGAGGCTGCCGCCCACCACGTGGCACCACGGTCCTTGGGTGGGAAGGGCAGGCTGATGTCATCTGGCCTTGTCTGGAAGGAGCCTTGGAGCAGGAAGGCTCTTGCCTTGCCAGGAAGCCCAGAGCCCCCCTCCCCCTCCCGCCCGCCCCCCCAGCCCCCCTCCCCCACTAACAGTGTGTGCAGAAGAGGAGAGGAAGGTGACGTCCCCTCAGCCCAAGACACCACGGGCTCACAGCCACAGGGGCGGCTGTTACTTTGGCGCCTCTGCCTCAGCCAACCCTTCAGCGGTCCCAGAAAGACCCTCTGTCTGCGTAGCGGCGAGCTGCTGCCCCTGTGCTCCTCAGCATCGTGGTGAGAACGAGACAGCAAGGGCATGTGAAGCTGCAGAGGGGATTCGTGGCCCCCAATCTCTCGGTCGCCACTGCTCCCAGCAGAAAGAGGGAAGAGCCCAAGAGCTGGTGACGCAGAAGCTCTACGGGCTGGAAAAGCTGGTGCTTGCCCTGCACGACCTGACTGATGCAGAAGGCCGAGCAGAAGCAGCCGCAGCCCTGGCTGTCTCTGAGGTTGTCGAGAGGCGCCGCCATGAAGCTCAGCACGCTTCTTGGGCGCCCAGAGTCACAGCCAGAGCAGCCTCCGCCTCCAATTGCAGCTGGGCGACAGAGGCACTTTCGCTCGGAGGAACAACACTTTGTTCAGGCTGTCCAAGAGCTGGGGGCAGCGCTTCCTTCTTCTCTGGCATGGCCTTCATGGAAGCGGGTGGCGTGCGAGGGCGACGTGCTTCCGCACAGTCGGCCTCGGCAGTCCCTGTGCCTGAATGGGCAACAGCGTTTGGAGGGGCTGGAGGCGCTGGCCCCATGGAGCTGAGGCTGCCGCAGCCCCAGCTCCCAGCTCCCAGCTCCCAGCTCCCAGCTTCCAGCTCCCAGCTCCAGGCAGCAGCCAGGCTGAGCAGCTAGAGGCACGCACGCACAAAATGCGCCCACACCTATACGCGGCCCGTCTCCACGTGGCTGGCCCCACAGATAAACACACACTTGGCTCAGGTGCCCTGGTCCGCCCAGGAGCTAACTCGCACACCCTCACTCTCTCCAGTCTCCGGCCCACACGGCCACCTCGAGGCCATCATCAAAGCTTCTTAGCCTACTCGCTGGCCGGGCTGCCTTGAAATTTGCTAGCAATCACCCCCTGGCAAGCTGCCCCTCACGCGCTCCAGGGGCTGCGCCAGAGACGCACGGGCACCCTGGCCCCCGGTGTGACTCCCGTGGCTGGCACGTGCCCCTCCGTCCACACGCAGGCACACACAACAGAGAGTCTCCTCACCCAGGAAACTAGTTAGAAAGAGCGTTTAATGGGAAGACGGGAGCGGGGCCTCTCACAGCTTCCAGGCCGCCAGAGTCTCCTACTTCTTGGGCTCTTTCCACCAATTGCTCCGCTTCCTTTTCTTCCGTCCACACGCCTTCACAGCTGCAGGTTTCCAGGAGTTCTTGTTCTGGTGCCACAGGCTCTTCTTCAGCTAGGCTGCTGTGTGTTTCGCGTTGCTTCGGGCTTCTGTCAGGCAGCACAGTGCTCCCAGGCTCCGTGCTAGCCAGGCCTGCTGATGCGAAGGCAGACAGGTCTGCTCCTTCAAGCTGTGGTGGGGGCGGCAGGCACAGGGCCTGGGCAGTGCCCACTGAGGACGGCCTCTTCCATTTGGCTCCCCTCACTATTGCCCCTGCGGGAGGCTGTTTCGGTGTGCAGGACGGCACCTTGCATTTTGCCGCCTGCGCTCTCCTCCCTCTGCGGAAGCACTGCTGCTGTTGTTCTTTCTAGGCTGTTGGGCTCCAAGATGGGCCCTGCGCCTTTTGCAGTCATCTGCGCACAAGCCCCCTCGCTCACACTCTGCCCAGCCGCTGCAGCTGCTTCTGAGCCGGTTGTTTCTGGCGGGAGGGCAGAGGCTTGGCTCTCCTTCTGCACGGGCAGCTCAGCAGCAGGCACTTCTGGGCTTAGCAATGAAGGGCGCCCAGGCTCGCCGGCCTCTCCCGGGGCAGGTGCCTCACTAGGCACTCCCGGAGCCCACGCTTGCTCGGAGGAGTGCAAGGCAGGAGTTTGCTCTTCTGCCTCAGGTGTGCCAGGGACCGCACCCACAACTGCTCCTGCGCCCTCTGCTCCCTCGGGGAGGGGGTCACTCTCGCCTTCCAGCTGCACAGGCATCTCAGACGCTGCCGTGCCCGCAGGCCCCAAGGCAGAGGCGCCGCCTTCGTCCACGTTTTGCGCCTGGGCAGAACGGGAGCACAAAGTGTGAAGAAGGCACACGCAGCTGGAGAAACGAAGGGCAGCCAAAAAGAAGGGGCAGGCGGCAGCACCCACGCCAAAGACCAAGCCAGGAAGAGATGCTGCTGGCAAGGCAGGCAAGAGGCTAGGAGCACATCAGCGCCGCCCCCCCACCAGCCCCCCCGGCCCCCCATGGCTCCTGCACATTTGAAGCGGAGGGAGTGGAGCCATTTTCTGACCTCCCTTTGCAGAGGTGCCTCAGCCACCACTGCCTCTCTGCCTGCGACTGAAGGTACCATCAGGTATGTGCCCCACAGTAGCGCATCATCTCTCCCGTCGCACTGCTCTGGGCAGGAGCCTGAACGGCAACTGCTGCTGCACCTCTGCAGTCAAAAACACCACCTCCTCCCTCCTTTCCTGCAGGAAGTGTAGCCACCTCACTGTGCACGCGCGCGCCTCAGCGGCAGCTGCTGCCACACATTGGTTGGCATCGGCACAGTCACCCTGGTAGGCCAGCCAGACTTCCTTAGAGTCTTGCCTTTCCGGCCTGGAAAGCATTCCAATGCTTTGCAAGGGCCTTTCGGGCCGGCCTGCATGCCTCTTCAGGACTCCTACCTTCTCCTCTGGGGCTTGCTTCTCCCTCTCCTCCAGGTGCTGTGGCTCAGCACAGCCTGCACAAGGCAGGTCCCCATCCGCAGCCTCAAGGGGCTGCAGCTTGGCCAGCGCTTCCTCTTCTTCCCGCATGATGGCCACACAAGCTTTCTCCAGCACTTCCTCAATCAAGTCTTCCACCATGGGCTGGAGCTCAGCATCCAAGTCGCACTGGCACAGCTGGGCGGGCGTCAGTGCAACAGGGAGAAAGCACCGGAGAGCACTGTCATTCTTAGCCTCTTAGCAAGGAGAAAGGAGGAGGAGCAAAGCACTTGTGCTGAAGGCAGTGCTGGCCACTGCAGGGGGCGGCCCCCTAGGGCAGCTGTCGCAGGAAGCACAAGCACAGCCGCGGGCTACAGGACGAGTGGGCCGGCGGGAGATGGAGCCTGTCGCATGGGCGCGGCAACTCAACAGACCTCCTCACAGGTCTCCTCCTCCTTGGCAGCCGCCAGGAAGAGGCAGAGCGCTCCCCGGCACCTCCTGCCTGCTCCTCTAGGTCTTGCCAGCCCCGCTCAGCCTGCATGCTAGCGCTATGGGGGAGAGCCTGCCCCAGCGCTGTAATCTGGAGCTGAAAGCAGCACGGCCACTGCCATCTGCAGAAGCACCTTGCACGGTGCTGCCGCTCACCTCGCAGCAGACAGAGGAAACCACGGGCTTTTGCTTTCTCTGAGGAGAAGGTGCCCGACGGTGCTGCTCAGTTTTGCATGAGCAAGTGAGCTGTGCCCACTGTGCAGGGGACAGTGCTTGGGGAGAGGGCTTGCGGCCCGGAGTAGGGCCCGGCCTACCTCTCCTTGTCCTCCTTGTGTGGCCACATCTCTTCCTCGTGCTGTTTTGGCAGAGCGGGGCGAGCGGGGTGGGGCCGCAAGTGCAGCTTCCTGACTGGCCCCGTGCACCACTGCTGCGCACTGCCGAGGCTCTTCTGCGTGCAGCTCTGGGAAGCAAAAGCAGGAGGACTGCTGCAGCCTGCATGCTGTTCAGCTTTCCACCGGAAGGCATGCTTTTTACAGCTACGATTCAGCAGGGCAAACTGTCTCCACGGGATGGGCAGCAAAAGGACTGCTGCGCAGGAAAGCAACAAGCCCCAACTCCAGAGGCCCACCAGCTTTGGCTGGGGCTCAGCCCTTGCAGCCCCCGCTCTCCACAGTGTCTGGAAGGGAAGTCTACCTCTCGGGCTCGTCCCGCAGAGACAATTGACCGCGCTCAGGAAAGGAGGGCCAGGGCATCCCCCGGCTTATCAGCATTTGTCAGTGGGAAGGGGAAGAGACCAAAACTTCCACAGCAGGCAACCTCCTTGCTTGCCCGCCCTACGGGACTCCCTGGCAAAAAGCCGCTGTGCGCGTTGTTGGAAGCAGTGCAGGTGGCTCAGCGGGGCTGCAGCAGAGGGAACGCTCCGAAAGCCACGACCACATCTGTCTAGCCTGTGCTGCAGCCGTCTGCCCGGTTTGCAAGACAGCCCAGCCGGAAATGATTTCCAGGGCCAAAACCTTCGGCCCTGTGCCCATGGTGAGGCCACTGCCCGCTTTCACACTCTTCCTGCAAAGACATGCTCTCTGCTTTCCTATTCACCAGCAGGTGGGGTTTTTCGGATGCCTCTCTGAAGAGCAGCCTGGGAGAGCCACCTGCTCGCACGCTCCTGCTAAAGCAAGGAGTCCAAGAACGTGTCTTGACACTACCTGGAGGGGGAGAGCCAGGAAAGCCTCCGCCCGCCATCCTGAACTCTGGCTGATGCTACCGAGCTCAACATTGACTACGCTGTGCAGGTGCCTCTGGGCGAGCCAGTTTTTGGTTTGGGGATGAAAGTCAAGGCCGTGCAGCCGCCTACCTGTCTGCCCTTTGGCGTGCTTTCTGGCTGCCGCAGGCGCGGGCGTTGGGGGCCGCATCCGCCTCTGCACTCGCACTCCGGCCAGTCGTCGTCCCACTGCTTCTCGCTGGCTCGCAATCTCCCGCCAGCCAGGCTGGGCAGCAGGGAGGGCAAGCATGTCACAAGAGACTTGCTATGCAACTGCCACGGCTTTCTCTCCGGGGCTAAGGAAGACTTGCTGCTTGCCTCCTGCAAACCTGCTCTTTCCTTTGGCTCGTCAGCGCCCTGACCCTGACGAGGCGGCTCTCGGCTCTGTAGCCCACAGGGCTGGTGCTGTAGGCAGCGCCCCAGGCGCTGCCCGCCAGGCACCCAGCCCAGGGCCCTTTCAGGCTGCTGGGGCAGCCACAAAAGGCACAGCCCCACACAAGGCACCCAAACGTGGCGGAGAGGGGACAGGCCGCCCTCCCGCGCTCTCCTGCGCCACTGGCCAGTTCCTCCCAAACGCCGGCGCGGAGCAAGCGGCCGCTGTCTCGATGGCTTTGGCCCCTGCCAAAAGTGCCCGGGAGCCCTGGGCACAGCCTGGCTGCTGCCAGCCATGCCCGGCCCTTCCTGCCCGCGGCTGCCCACAGTCGCCTGCCAAGGGCTCTGCCCGCTCCCGGGCAATGGCAGGCAGTGGGCAGCCCCGGGCTGCTGCCCCGCTGCTGCCAGCCGGCCCGCTCCTCCACGCTGCACCCCACCGGGCCCGGCGCACCTCCCGGGGAGCCGCCCGCCCTCTGCTGCAACACCTCCCACCAACACTCAGCAAGGGCCCCGCCCAGAGGGAGCCACCGCTTACCTCCACCAAAACCAACGTCTCCACGCTCTTGGCTGTCAGCGCCACCGACTAGGCAAGAGAACAAAGAGCCAACGTGAGCAACTTGTGGCAGGGGCTGTTTCCGAAGGCCCACTTGCTCTCTGGGTGCAGCGGAAACCCCGGGCACACTTACCAGATTGTAGAAGCCGACCACCTCGACGAGACGCCGAATGGAGGCCAGTCGGGTGACCCTGGGCTCCTGGGCTCCTCGGCTTTGCCTGGCCACAGGGCAGAGGCAAGGCAAGAGCTCTGTCACAGCCAGACCTCTCTCCCTCTCTCCCCTGCAAGCAGCCCACGCTTCCACAGCACCCTGACACAGGAGACCTTCCCGCGCTTCTCGCTGGCAGCACCGCTCTCTAACACCCCCGCGGCCTGCTGACTACGCGCCTCTTCCGCGTGGAAACGGGAAGCGGCAGCTCACAGCTCTCCATCCATGCAAGCCAGGAGCTGTGCTGACAGCGCCGTGGCAGTGGGGTTACTTTGCAAGCGCAAGGCTCAGCAACTCGCACCGTCCGGCCCAGTGCAGGGGGCGCCCCTTTCCCCCAGCGACAGTGCGGGCAGAGCTGCCCCTGGAGATCTCCACCCACCTTCAGCCTTCAGCCTTGTCTCGGCAGGTGGAATTCCCTGGCAAGGCTTACCTGAGGAGCCGGTCGAGCCAGAGCTCCTTCACCTCCTGCGCCCTGCAGAGAGAAGGAGAAAGAGCCTCACACCTCGCTGCTCCTCATCCTGCGGAGTGACGCGGGCCCCACACACATGCCCGCGCGCGCCCTGGCCCTGGGGAGAGTGCCCGGGCCAGGCTCGAGCCTCGTGGGGCAGCACAGGCACTCGCCACAAGTTCTGCCTTCCTCAGGCCTTGCAGAGGAGCTACTACTTGTCTTTCTGGCCCCTTCTCTTCTCGCCTTCCCTCACTTGAGGAGAGCAAAAGCCCTTGGAGCCCTTTGGCAGGGGAAAGAGGAGACAGGGCGAGTGCCCTGGCAGGGCGATGCGGCAAGGGGGCTGCAGCGTGAGGCGTTCGCAAGGGACAATCTCTGTGGCGCACAGCGGAGCCGGGGGGCCCGCGAGAGCCTCTGCCTTGCCTACGGACTTGTGGCAAGAGCCTGCCCCTCTGTGGCAGCTCCGGCCCTCCTGCCAAGGAGCTTGCTCCCCTGCCTTCCCAGGAAGGCTCACGGCTCTGCCTCCGCCCGCGGGCAAGCAGCAGCCCCGGCGCGCCTCTTCCCGCCTGCCCAAACTCAGGGGGTCCTGCTCGGAAAGCAAAGCGCGGCCTCTACTCTCACCCACCCAGCCTGGCCGGAGCCCCAGCAAACCCGCTGAGGCCTGAAGGCGAGCCCGGTGGCCGGCACCCGCCACCGCCAAACTCCCTGGGCCCACGACTCACCCAAAAGTCACCATACACACGTTGGTGGGCCAGGCGAGGAGGAGGGTGTTGCTGCACTTGATGCCCAGCTCCTCCTCCACTTGCTTAGGCCCACCTGCCGCCTCGTCCTCGCCGCACACCACCCACAGCTCGCTGAGAGGCACCCGGTGCTTCAGCCAGAAGGTGGAGCCCCATCTGCAGGGCAGGAGAGCAGGGAGTGAGTTGCAGCTGGCCCTTGTGGTGGGGGCAGCCCCAGCAGTCGTGCAGGCAGAGCCACTTCCCAGGGGCGGAGCCTTGGGGCGGCCCCCCGAGCCTCCCAGAGAGGCAGAAAGGAGCCTCAGTGCCCGGCCTCCCAGAGAGGGCGCTGCCGACAAGGCGCTGCTGCCTCAGGGGCCGCTGCTCAGGAGGCGCCAACCACACGGCTGTCCTTTTCCTCTGACACCTCCCCGAATTAACGGCACACTGGCTCTGCCCCTGCAGCTTAGGGACAGCCCTGCAGGGCACTGCAGGTGGTTTGGACCACGAGTGCTCGTGGGGAGCAAAGGGCATGGCCAGAGCGGACGCTCAGGGAGGGCAGGAGGAGGACGGCCGCCTTGTGGACGACGTGCCTGGGGCTTTTGGATGCTGGAAGCTTTGCCAAGCCGCGTTTGGCAGTGCTGATACTTGCTGCAGGCAGCAGCTGTTCCGGGAGGAGCAAAGGCCAAGAGCTTGCCTCAGAGCCCTTCTGCTGCCCAGCTGTGGCCACCTCCGTTGGCATGCGGGCTGACAGGAAAGCACGCGCCGCCTTGCTGTTGCGGCCCTGCCAGAGTTAAAATGAAGCAGGCCGTGGCCGCGGCGGGCCGGCGGCTGTGCAGGCAGCCCCTAGGAGGCACTCTCCGCTGCCGCGGGAGCTGCTCAGGGCAGGAGCGGCGCCCTGCGGCTGCTGGCAGAGGCCGCGGCGCGCAGGAAGGGCGGCTCTGCTTGCCGTTCTTACTTGCAGCTGGCAACAGCCATGGCGTCTGGGAAGAGCAGCAGGTGCCTCTGCTTCGTGCGGTGGCGGCGCGTCACGGCCACGCGTTCGCTGAGGAGCAGCTGGGGGCTCCTGCTGGACACGAAGAGGCTCGGCGGCTGCTGGGGCTGGGAGGCTTCGCTCCGCGAGGCGGGCGCGAGGCGGGCGCGAGGAGCCCCCCGGCGAAGGCCCCTGGGCCATGCCTGCGTGCTGGCAGCGGGGCTGGCAGCACCCGTCCTGCTGCAGCAGTTGGCCTGGCCCATGGTGCCGCGAGGGGCCCCTGAAGCAGCGTCCCTGTGCCTGGCAGTGCCGCTGGGCTGGGAGCCTCTGTCTCCCCACGCTGCCCCGCGCTGGCACAGAGCCGCACTGGGGGACGGAGGCTGCTGGCCATGGCCGAGGTCACTGTGGGTGCCACGGCGGCACGTTGTGATGCGGCGCCTGGGCCACGGGGTACCTCCGGGCGGGGTGGGGGGCGGGGGCAGGGGGCACGGGCAGGGCTCTTCCCAGCCACCCGCTGCCTCCGACGCCCCACCATTTCCTTTGCTCACAGGCAGCAGTTGAACTGCTTCCAATGGTCCCGCCTTTTCCTTCTTGCCTGTCAAGCTCAGTCCAACCCACTGAAAAGCCTCTGTCAAAGCCACAGCCGAAGAGCGTGGCGCACATGCTTCGTCCAAGGCTTCTGCATCTGCTTACGTACCTGCAGAGCCTCTTCTCCAGCAGCTTCACCATCCTTGCTGCTGCAGCCAGAGGGACTTGGCTCCCTCATTAGGGCCCCTTCCTGCAAGCTTGCCCTCCACTGCTCTCTTTCTCCCACTGAACTCGGAACCCTTCCGAGCAGTCCTCTCTCATCCTTCTGCCTCTCCAGAACAACAGGGAGGCTGCTGATCGCACCCGAGATGATGTGCTGGTGGAGCTTTCGTATGCTCCTGAGGGTGCCTGAAACACCCATCATGGCTGTCTTTGCCTTTGAAACGGCTGTAGACATCTGTGCTTGCCCCGCAGTTACCTGACACAGGACATTTGGCATCTTGGTCTTCCTAAGCTCTGTTGCAGGCGAGAGGTCTCTAAACCTCCTTTAAAGCCCCAGAGTGCACTGGCTATTGCTTTCCTCCCCCCCCACCCCCACCCCCCCACTTAGGCAGGCAAGAGTATCTCTAGGAAGGGTTCTGAACCTCTCCCCAAAATCTTTATCAAGTGGTCGCTCTAGGAAAAAAACAAAAACCAAAAACCAAAAACACATCCATCTTTAGGAGAGACTTTGATCATCTGGATTCCCAGGAATCTAACCTTAGGGTTAGGGTTAGGGTTAGGGTTAGGGTTAGGGTTAGGGTTAGGGTTAGGGTTAGGTTAGGGTTAGGGATAGGGTTGGGTTAAGGTTAGGGTTAGGGTTAGGGTTAGGGTTAGGGTTAGGGTTAGGGTTAGGGTTAGGGTTAGGGTTAGGGTTTAGGGTTTAGGGTTAGGGATTAGGGTTAGGGTTAGGGATAGGGTTGGGTTAGGGTTAGGGTTAGGGTTAAGGGTTAGGGTTAGGGTTAGGGTTTAGGGTTTAGGGTTAGGGTTGGTTTAGGGTTAGGGGTTAGGGTTAGGGTTAGGGTTAGGGATAGGGTTGGGTTAAGGTTAGGGTTAGGGTTAGGGTTTAGGGTTAGGGTTTAGGGTTAGGGACAGGGTTGGGTTAGGGTTAGGGTTAAAGGTTAGGGTTAGGGTTAGGGTTAGGGTTAGGGTTAGGGTTAGGGTTAGGGTTAGTGCAGGCAGCCCATGCAGACTGCTCAGGCCCGAGTTTGCCACGTTCTCCCCGAGTGGCACTGCTCGTAAGTAGAGCAGGGAAGTATGTGATTCATGGTAGCTCTAGGCAGAAAAGCTCCACAGGGCTTTGCCTCCCCTCTACAACGATTCATACTGAGCCGTCCAAGCCTATTCCTTCACCCCACTTCTCCAGTTCTCGCCTGTTTGCACTGCTGTGGCTTGGTTGCCCGTAGGCCATTAGTGCACAGTCTGTGGCGCCTTGGAGCACCGAATACTGCATCGTGGAGGCAGATGAGGAGCCCCAGTCGGAGAGGCAACCCTCACCGCAAACCATTGCCTCTTGCTGACCAGAACGGACCAGGAATGCCCGTTTTTCTGAAATCTCTGTTGGACTAAAACTTGGACCTGAGCCTTCCAAATGCTCGGCGGCCCTTTCTCAAGAACACTTTGGCCACAGAGCGGGACCCTGTTCAGCCCTGGAACTCTCGGCAGCCAGGAAAGAGGGCGCAGAGGAGTGACATGGTGTCAGCCAGCAACTTCTCTCCCGCCCAGCTTCTCTCTGGGCCTTGCTGGCCAGAGAAGCCCAGCAACCTCTGGGAAATGCGCCTTTCCCTCTGTTCCTGCGTGACAATGTTGCCTTGCCAATCCTTTACCTTGAAGGACTGGAGACTGCTGCTTGAGGCCAGCCACTCCCTGTGAGAAGGAACTGTTGCGAGTTGTGTTTCCTGGTTCCTCTTGTTCCCCCAGGGGAGACGTGTGCTTTGCTGTGGCGGGAAGCTTCCTGCAGCAATGCCACTCGTGTATCTCCGTGTCAGAAGCTGTGCCTCTGTTTCTGCAGCTGTGTCTTGAAGAGGGGTCAGACACGTGGCCACTTTCTTTGCCCCCCCACTGGCACCACTGCTGCTCCCAGCACAGTGGCCTCACAGTCCTCAGCCCCATCCACTTCATGGAGGGAGCTGGAGACCATTTGGGAAGGCCAATGCTGTCCACACGCCAGTGCTCAATAGCACTGCAGCGCGCCGTGCAGCCCTTTCTATTCGGAAAGGCAAATGGATGTTCACCTCTGAAATAGCACTCTCTACCATACACACGTTCCTCCAAAGCTGTCTTGCTAGAGCCATGCTCTCTCTAATAAACTCTGAAAAGGTAAAAACCTTAGGATTCTCTTAGGACACTGTCGGGCAAGTACTGTGATTCCTCAGATGCTGACGCCGGCCACTTGGACCGTGTGGCAGTTAAACGGCCTGCCCGAGCTTCCCAGGCCAGCAGAAGTGTACCAAAGGCTCCGGTCCCTACACGCCGAGAGCAGCGCTGTGTCGCGAAGGGAAGTTGTCACTGCAGGCTTGGGAAGGGGTTGTCAGGCGGGAGAGGGGAAAGGCAGCGTGAGCCCTGGGAGAGGCTGCCGCCCACCACGTGGCACCACGGTCCTTGGGTGGGAAGGGCAGGCTGATGTCATCTGGCCTTGTCTGGAAGGAGCCTTGGAGCAGGAAGGCTCTTGCCTTGCCAGGAAGCCCAGAGCCCCCCTCCCCCTCCCGCCCGCCCCCCCAGCCCCCCTCCCCCGCTAACAGTGTGTGCAGAAGAGGAGAGGAAGGTGACGTCCCCTCAGCCCAAGACACCACGGGCTCACAGCCACAGGGGCGGCTGTTACTTTGGCGCCTCTGCCTCAGCCAACCCTTCAGCGGTCCCAGAAAGACCCTCTGTCTGCGTAGCGGCGAGCTGCTGCCCCTGTGCTCCTCAGCATCGTGGTGAGAACGAGACAGCAAGGGCATGTGAAGCTGCAGAGGGGATTCGTGGCCCCCAATCTCTCGGTCGCCACTGCTCCCAGCAGAAAGAGGGAAGAGCCCAAGAGCTGGTGACGCAGAAGCTCTACGGGCTGGAAAAGCTGGTGCTTGCCCTGCACGACCTGACTGATGCAGAAGGCCGAGCAGAAGCAGCCGCAGCCCTGGCTGTCTCTGAGGTTGTCGAGAGGCGCCGCCATGAAGCTCAGCACGCTTCTTGGGCGCCCAGAGTCACAGCCAGAGCAGCCTCCGCCTCCAATTGCAGCTGGGCGACAGAGGCACTTTCGCTCGGAGGAACAACACTTTGTTCAGGCTGTCCAAGAGCTGGGGGCAGCGCTTCCTTCTTCTCTGGCATGGCCTTCATGGAAGCGGGTGGCGTGCGAGGGCGACGTGCTTCCGCACAGTCGGCCTCGGCAGTCCCTGTGCCTGAATGGGCAACAGCGTTTGGAGGGGCTGGAGGCGCTGGCCCCATGGAGCTGAGGCTGCCGCAGCCCCAGCTCCCAGCTCCCAGCTCCCAGCTCCCAGCTTCCAGCTCCCAGCTCCAGGCAGCAGCCAGGCTGAGCAGCTAGAGGCACGCACGCACAAAATGCGCCCACACCTATACGCGGCCCGTCTCCACGTGGCTGGCCCCACAGATAAACACACACTTGGCTCAGGTGCCCTGGTCCGCCCAGGAGCTAACTCGCACACCCTCACTCTCTCCAGTCTCCGGCCCACACGGCCACCTCGAGGCCATCATCAAAGCTTCTTAGCCTACTCGCTGGCCGGGCTGCCTTGAAATTTGCTAGCAATCACCCCCTGGCAAGCTGCCCCTCACGCGCTCCAGGGGCTGCGCCAGAGACGCACGGGCACCCTGGCCCCCGGTGTGACTCCCGTGGCTGGCACGTGCCCCTCCGTCCACACGCAGGCACACACAACAGAGAGTCTCCTCACCCAGGAAACTAGTTAGAAAGAGCGTTTAATGGGAAGACGGGAGCGGGGCCTCTCACAGCTTCCAGGCCGCCAGAGTCTCCTACTTCTTGGGCTCTTTCCACCAATTGCTCCGCTTCCTTTTCTTCCGTCCACACGCCTTCACAGCTGCAGGTTTCCAGGAGTTCTTGTTCTGGTGCCACAGGCTCTTCTTCAGCTAGGCTGCTGTGTGTTTCACGTTGCTTCGGGCTTCTGTCAGGCAGCACAGTGCTCCCAGGCTCCGTGCTAGCCAGGCCTGCTGATGCGAAGGCAGACAGGTCTGCTCCTTCAAGCTGTGGTGGGGGCGGCAGGCACAGGGCCTGGGCAGTGCCCACTGAGGACGGCCTCTTCCATTTGGCTCCCCTCACTATTGCCCCTGCGGGAGGCTGTTTCGGTGTGCAGGACGGCACCTTGCATTTTGCCGCCTGCGCTCTCCTCCCTCTGCGGAAGCACTGCTGCTGTTGTTCTTTCTAGGCTGTTGGGCTCCAAGATGGGCCCTGCGCCTTTTGCAGTCATCTGCGCACAAGCCCCCTCGCTCACACTCTGCCCAGCCGCTGCAGCTGCTTCTGAGCCGGTTGTTTCTGGCGGGAGGGCAGAGGCTTGGCTCTCCTTCTGCACGGGCAGCTCAGCAGCAGGCACTTCTGGGCTTAGCAATGAAGGGCGCCCAGGCTCGCCGGCCTCTCCCGGGGCAGGTGCCTCACTAGGCACTCCCGGAGCCCACGCTTGCTCGGAGGAGTGCAAGGCAGGAGTTTGCTCTTCTGCCTCAGGTGTGCCAGGGACCGCACCCACAACTGCTCCTGCGCCCTCTGCTCCCTCGGGGAGGGGGTCACTCTCGCCTTCCAGCTGCACAGGCATCTCAGACGCTGCCGTGCCCGCAGGCCCCAAGGCAGAGGCGCCGCCTTCGTCCACGTTTTGCGCCTGGGCAGAACGGGAGCACAAAGTGTGAAGAAGGCACACGCAGCTGGAGAAACGAAGGGCAGCCAAAAAGAAGGGGCAGGCGGCAGCACCCACGCCAAAGACCAAGCCAGGAAGAGATGCTGCTGGCAAGGCAGGCAAGAGGCTAGGAGCACATCAGCGCCGCCCCCCCACCAGCTCCCCCGGCCCCCCATGGCTCCTGCACATTTGAAGCGGAGGGAGTGGAGCCATTTTCTGACCTCCCTTTGCAGAGGTGCCTCAGCCACCACTGCCTCTCTGCCTGCGACTGAAGGTACCATCAGGTATGTGCCCCACAGTAGCGCATCATCTCTCCCGTCGCACTGCTCTGGGCAGGAGCCTGAACGGCAACTGCTGCTGCACCTCCGCAGTCAAAAACACCACCTCCTCCCTCCTTTCCTGCAGGAAGTGTAGCCACCTCACTGTGCACGCGCGCGCCTCAGCGGCAGCTGCTGCCACACATTGGTTGGCATCGGCACAGTCACCCTGGTAGGCCAGCCAGACTTCCTTAGAGTCTTGCCTTTCCGGCCTGGAAAGCATTCCAATGCTTTGCAAGGGCCTTTCGGGCCGGCCTGCGTGCCTCTTCAGGACTCCTACCTTCTCCTCTGGGGCTTGCTTCTCCCTCTCCTCCAGGTGCTGTGGCTCAGCACAGCCTGCACAAGGCAGGTCCCCATCCGCAGCCTCAAGGGGCTGCAGCTTGGCCAGCGCTTCCTCTTCTTCCCGCATGATGGCCACACAAGCTTTCTCCAGCACTTCCTCAATCAAGTCTTCCACCATGGGCTGGAGCTCAGCATCCAAGTCGCACTGGCACAGCTGGGCGGGCGTCAGTGCAACAGGGAGAAAGCACCGGAGAGCACTGTCATTCTTAGCCTCTTAGCAAGGAGAAAGGAGGAGGAGCAAAGCACTTGTGCTGAAGGCAGTGCTGGCCACTGCAGGGGGCGGCCCCCTAGGGCAGCTGTCGCAGGAAGCACAAGCACAGCCGCGGGCTACAGGACGAGTGGGCCGGCGGGAGATGGAGCCTGTCGCATGGGCGCGGCAACTCAACAGACCTCCTCACAGGTCTCCTCCTCCTTGGCAGCCGCCAGGAAGAGGCAGAGCGCTCCCCGGCACCTCCTGCCTGCTCCTCTAGGTCTTGCCAGCCCCGCTCAGCCTGCATGCTAGCGCTATGGGGGAGAGCCTGCCCCAGCGCTGTAATCTGGAGCTGAAAGCAGCACGGCCACCGCCATCTGCAGAAGCACCTTGCACGGTGCTGCCGCTCACCTCGCAGCAGACAGAGGAAACCACGGGCTTTTGCTTTCTCTGAGGAGAAGGTGCCCGACGGTGCTGCTCAGTTTTGCATGAGCAAGTGAGCTGTGCCCACTGTGCAGGGGACAGTGCTTGGGGAGAGGGCTTGCGGCCCGGAGTAGGGCCCGGCCTACCTCTCCTTGTCCTCCTTGTGTGGCCACATCTCTTCCTCGTGCTGTTTTGGCAGAGCGGGGCGAGCGGGGTGGGGCCGCAAGTGCAGCTTCCTGACTGGCCCCGTGCACCACTGCTGCGCACTGCCGAGGCTCTTCTGCGTGCAGCTCTGGGAAGCAAAAGCAGGAGGACTGCTGCAGCCTGCATGCTGTTCAGCTTTCCACCGGAAGGCATGCTTTTTACAGCTACGATTCAGCAGGGCAAACTGTCTCCACGGGATGGGCAGCAAAAGGACTGCTGCGCAGGAAAGCAACAAGCCCCAACTCCAGAGGCCCACCAGCTTTGGCTGGGGCTCAGCCCTTGCAGCCCCCGCTCTCCACAGTGTCTGGAAGGGAAGTCTACCTCTCGGGCTCGTCCCGCAGAGACAATTGACCGCGCTCAGGAAAGGAGGGCCAGGGCATCCCCCGGCTTATCAGCATTTGTCAGTGGGAAGGGGAAGAGACCAAAACTTCCACAGCAGGCAACCTCCTTGCTTGCCCGCCCTACGGGACTCCCTGGCAAAAAGCCGCTGTGCGCGTTGTTGGAAGCAGTGCAGGTGGCTCAGCGGGGCTGCAGCAGAGGGAACGCTCCGAAAGCCACGACCACATCTGTCTAGCCTGTGCTGCAGCCGTCTGCCCGGTTTGCAAGACAGCCCAGCCGGAAATGATTTCCAGGGCCAAAACCTTCGGCCCTGTGCCCATGGTGAGGCCACTGCCCGCTTTCACACTCTTCCTGCAAAGACATGCTCTCTGCTTTCCTATTCACCAGCAGGTGGGGTTTTTCGGATGCCTCTCTGAAGAGCAGCCTGGGAGAGCCACCTGCTCGCACGCTCCTGCTAAAGCAAGGAGTCCAAGAACGTGTCTTGACACTACCTGGAGGGGGAGAGCCAGGAAAGCCTCCGCCCGCCATCCTGAACTCTGGCTGATGCTACCGAGCTCAACATTGACTACGCTGTGCAGGTGCCTCTGGGCGAGCCAGTTTTTGGTTTGGGGATGAAAGTCAAGGCCGTGCAGCCGCCTACCTGTCTGCCCTTTGGCGTGCTTTCTGGCTGCCGCAGGCGCGGGCGTTGGGGGCCGCATCCGCCTCTGCACTCGCACTCCGGCCGGTCGTCGTCCCACTGCTTCTCGCTGGCTCGCAATCTCCCGCCAGCCAGGCTGGGCAGCAGGGAGGGCAAGCATGTCACAAGAGACTTGCTATGCAACTGCCACGGCTTTCTCTCCGGGGCTAAGGAAGACTTGCTGCTTGCCTCCTGCAAACCTGCTCTTTCCTTTGGCTCGTCAGCGCCCTGACCCTGACAAGGCGGCTCTCGGCTCTGTAGCCCACAGGGCTGGTGCTGTAGGCAGCGCCCCAGGCGCTGCCCGCCAGGCACCCAGCCCAGGGCCCTTTCAGGCTGCTGGGGCAGCCACAAAAGGCACAGCCCCACACAAGGCACCCAAACGTGGCGGAGAGGGGACAGGCCGCCCTCCCGCGCTCTCCTGCGCCACTGGCCAGTTCCTCCCAAACGCCGGCGCGGAGCAAGCGGCCGCTGTCTCGATGGCTTTGGCCCCTGCCAAAAGTGCCCGGGAGCCCTGGGCACAGCCTGGCTGCTGCCAGCCATGCCCGGCCCTTCCTGCCCGCGGCTGCCCACAGTCGCCTGCCAAGGGCTCTGCCCGCTCCCGGGCAATGGCAGGCAGTGGGCAGCCCCGGGCTGCTGCCCCGCTGCTGCCAGCCGGCCCGCTCCTCCACGCTGCACCCCACCGGGCCCGGCGCACCTCCCGGGGAGCCGCCCGCCCTCTGCTGCAACACCTCCCACCAACACTCAGCAAGGGCCCCGCCCAGAGGGAGCCACCGCTTACCTCCACCAAAACCAACGTCTCCACGCTCTTGGCTGTCAGCGCCACCGACTAGGCAAGAGAACAAAGAGCCAACGTGAGCAACTTGTGGCAGGGGCTGTTTCCGAAGGCCCACTTGCTCTCTGGGTGCAGCGGAAACCCCGGGCACACTTACCAGATTGTAGAAGCCGACCACCTCGACGAGACGCCGAATGGAGGCCAGTCGGGTGACCCTGGGCTCCTGGGCTCCTCGGCTTTGCCTGGCCACAGGGCAGAGGCAAGGCAAGAGCTCTGTCACAGCCAGACCTCTCTCCCTCTCTCCCCTGCAAGCAGCCCACGCTTCCACAGCACCCTGACACAGGAGACCTTCCCGCGCTTCTCGCTGGCAGCACCGCTCTCTAACACCCCCGCGGCCTGCTGACTACGCGCCTCTTCCGCGTGGAAACGGGAAGCGGCAGCTCACAGCTCTCCATCCATGCAAGCCAGGAGCTGTGCTGACAGCGCCGTGGCAGTGGGGTTACTTTGCAAGCGCAAGGCTCAGCAACTCGCACCGTCCGGCCCAGTGCAGGGGGCGCCCCTTTCCCCCAGCGACAGTGCGGGCAGAGCTGCCCCTGGAGATCTCCACCCACCTTCAGCCTTCAGCCTTGTCTCGGCAGGTGGAATTCCCTGGCAAGGCTTACCTGAGGAGCCGGTCGAGCCAGAGCTCCTTCACCTCCTGCGCCCTGCAGAGAGAAGGAGAAAGAGCCTCACACCTCGCTGCTCCTCATCCTGCGGAGTGACGCGGGCCCCACACACATGCCCGCGCGCGCCCTGGCCCTGGGGAGAGTGCCCGGGCCAGGCTCGAGCCTCGTGGGGCAGCACAGGCACTCGCCACAAGTTCTGCCTTCCTCAGGCCTTGCAGAGGAGCTACTACTTGTCTTTCTGGCCCCTTCTCTTCTCGCCTTCCCTCACTTGAGGAGAGCAAAAGCCCTTGGAGCCCTTTGGCAGGGGAAAGAGGAGACAGGGCGAGTGCCCTGGCAGGGCGATGCGGCAAGGGGGCTGCAGCGTGAGGCGTTCGCAAGGGACAATCTCTGTGGCGCACAGCGGAGCCGGGGGGCCCGCGAGAGCCTCTGCCTTGCCTACGGACTTGTGGCAAGAGCCTGCCCCTCTGTGGCAGCTCCGGCCCTCCTGCCAAGGAGCTTGCTCCCCTGCCTTCCCAGGAAGGCTCACGGCTCTGCCTCCGCCCGCGGGCAAGCAGCAGCCCCGGCGCGCCTCTTCCCGCCTGCCCAAACTCAGGGGGTCCTGCTCGGAAAGCAAAGCGCGGCCTCTACTCTCACCCACCCAGCCTGGCCGGAGCCCCAGCAAACCCGCTGAGGCCTGAAGGCGAGCCCGGTGGCCGGCACCCGCCACCGCCAAACTCCCTGGGCCCACGACTCACCCAAAAGTCACCATACACACGTTGGTGGGCCAGGCGAGGAGGAGGGTGTTGCTGCACTTGATGCCCAGCTCCTCCTCCACTTGCTTAGGCCCACCTGCCGCCTCGTCCTCGCCGCACACCACCCACAGCTCGCTGAGAGGCACCCGGTGCTTCAGCCAGAAGGTGGAGCCCCATCTGCAGGGCAGGAGAGCAGGGAGTGAGTTGCAGCTGGCCCTTGTGGTGGGGGCAGCCCCAGCAGTCGTGCAGGCAGAGCCACTTCCCAGGGGCGGAGCCTTGGGGCGGCCCCCCGAGCCTCCCAGAGAGGCAGAAAGGAGCCTCAGTGCCCGGCCTCCCAGAGAGGGCGCTGCCGACAAGGCGCTGCTGCCTCAGGGGCCGCTGCTCAGGAGGCGCCAACCACACGGCTGTCCTTTTCCTCTGACACCTCCCCGAATTAACGGCACACTGGCTCTGCCCCTGCAGCTTAGGGACAGCCCTGCAGGGCACTGCAGGTGGTTTGGACCACGAGTGCTCGTGGGGAGCAAAGGGCATGGCCAGAGCGGACGCTCAGGGAGGGCAGGAGGAGGACGGCCGCCTTGTGGACGACGTGCCTGGGGCTTTTGGATGCTGGAAGCTTTGCCAAGCCGCGTTTGGCAGTGCTGATACTTGCTGCAGGCAGCAGCTGTTCCGGGAGGAGCAAAGGCCAAGAGCTTGCCTCAGAGCCCTTCTGCTGCCCAGCTGTGGCCACCTCCGTTGGCATGCGGGCTGACAGGAAAGCACGCGCCGCCTTGCTGTTGCGGCCCTGCCAGAGTTAAAATGAAGCAGGCCGTGGCCGCGGCGGGCCGGCGGCTGTGCAGGCAGCCCCTAGGAGGCACTCTCCGCTGCCGCGGGAGCTGCTCAGGGCAGGAGCGGCGCCCTGCGGCTGCTGGCAGAGGCCGCGGCGCGCAGGAAGGGCGGCTCTGCTTGCCGTTCTTACTTGCAGCTGGCAACAGCCATGGCGTCTGGGAAGAGCAGCAGGTGCCTCTGCTTCGTGCGGTGGCGGCGCGTCACGGCCACGCGTTCGCTGAGGAGCAGCTGGGGGCTCCTGCTGGACACGAAGAGGCTCGGCGGCTGCTGGGGCTGGGAGGCTTCGCTCCGCGAGGCGGGCGCGAGGCGGGCGCGAGGAGCCCCCCGGCGAAGGCCCCTGGGCCATGCCTGCGTGCTGGCAGCGGGGCTGGCAGCACCCGTCCTGCTGCAGCAGTTGGCCTGGCCCATGGTGCCGCGAGGGGCCCCTGAAGCAGCGTCCCTGTGCCTGGCAGTGCCGCTGGGCTGGGAGCCTCTGTCTCCCCACGCTGCCCCGCGCTGGCACAGAGCCGCACTGGGGGACGGAGGCTGCTGGCCATGGCCGAGGTCACTGTGGGTGCCACGGCGGCACGTTGTGATGCGGCGCCTGGGCCACGGGGTACCTCCGGGCGGGGTGGGGGGCGGGGGCAGGGGGCACGGGCAGGGCTCTTCCCAGCCACCCGCTGCCTCCGACGCCCCACCATTTCCTTTGCTCACAGGCAGCGGTTGAACTGCTTCCAATGGTCCCGCCTTTTCCTTCTTGCCTGTCAAGCTCAGTCCAACCCACTGAAAAGCCTCTGTCAAAGCCACAGCCGAAGAGCGTGGCGCACATGCTTCGTCCAAGGCTTCTGCATCTGCTTACGTACCTGCAGAGCCTCTTCTCCAGCAGCTTCACCATCCTTGCTGCTGCAGCCAGAGGGACTTGGCTCCCTCATTAGGGCCCCTTCCTGCAAGCTTGCCCTCCACTGCTCTCTTTCTCCCACTGAACTCGGAACCCTTCCGAGCAGTCCTCTCTCATCCTTCTGCCTCTCCAGAACAACAGGGAGGCTGCTGATCGCACCCGAGATGATGTGCTGGTGGAGCTTTCGTATGCTCCTGAGGGTGCCTGAAACACCCATCATGGCTGTCTTTGCCTTTGAAACGGCTGTAGACATCTGTGCTTGCCCCGCAGTTACCTGACACAGGACATTTGGCATCTTGGTCTTCCTAAGCTCTGTTGCAGGCGAGAGGTCTCTAAACCTCCTTTAAAGCCCCAGAGTGCACTGGCTATTGCTTTCCTCCCCCCCCACCCCCACCCCCCCACTTAGGCAGGCAAGAGTATCTCTAGGAAGGGTTCTGAACCTCTCCCCAAAATCTTTATCAAGTGGTCGCTCTAGGAAAAAAACAAAAACCAAAAACCAAAAACACATCCATCTTTAGGAGAGACTTTGATCATCTGGATTCCCAGGAATCTAACCTTAGGGTTAGGGTTAGGGTTAGGGTTAGGGTTAGGGTTAGGGTTAGGGTTAGGGTTAGGGTTAGGGTTAGGTTAGGGTTAGGGATAGGGTTGGGTTAAGGTTAGGGTTAGGGTTAGGGTTAGGGTTAGGGTTAGGGTTAGGGTTAGGGTTAGGGTTAGGGTTAGGGTTTAGGGTTTAGGGTTAGGGATTAGGGTTAGGGTTAGGGATAGGGTTGGGTTAGGGTTAGGGTTAGGGTTAAGGGTTAGGGTTAGGGTTAGGGTTTAGGGTTTAGGGTTAGGGTTGGTTTAGGGTTAGGGGTTAGGGTTAGGGTTAGGGTTAGGGATAGGGTTGGGTTAAGGTTAGGGTTAGGGTTAGGGTTTAGGGTTAGGGTTTAGGGTTAGGGACAGGGTTGGGTTAGGGTTAGGGTTAAAGGTTAGGGTTAGGGTTAGGGTTAGGGTTAGGGTTAGGGTTAGTGCAGGCAGCCCATGCAGACTGCTCAGGCCCGAGTTTGCCACGTTCTCCCCGAGTGGCACTGCTCGTAAGTAGAGCAGGGAAGTATGTGATTCATGGTAGCTCTAGGCAGAAAAGCTCCACAGGGCTTTGCCTCCCCTCTACAACGATTCATACTGAGCCGTCCAAGCCTATTCCTTCACCCCACTTCTCCAGTTCTCGCCTGTTTGCACTGCTGTGGCTTGGTTGCCCGTAGGCCATTAGTGCACAGTCTGTGGCGCCTTGGAGCACCGAATACTGCATCGTGGAGGCAGATGAGGAGCCCCAGTCGGAGAGGCAACCCTCACCGCAAACCATTGCCTCTTGCTGACCAGAACGGACCAGGAATGCCCGTTTTTCTGAAATCTCTGTTGGACTAAAACTTGGACCTGAGCCTTCCAAATGCTCGGCGGCCCTTTCTCAAGAACACTTTGGCCACAGAGCGGGACCCTGTTCAGCCCTGGAACTCTCGGCAGCCAGGAAAGAGGGCGCAGAGGAGTGACATGGTGTCAGCCAGCAACTTCTCTCCCGCCCAGCTTCTCTCTGGGCCTTGCTGGCCAGAGAAGCCCAGCAACCTCTGGGAAATGCGCCTTTCCCTCTGTTCCTGCGTGACAATGTTGCCTTGCCAATCCTTTACCTTGAAGGACTGGAGACTGCTGCTTGAGGCCAGCCACTCCCTGTGAGAAGGAACTGTTGCGAGTTGTGTTTCCTGGTTCCTCTTGTTCCCCCAGGGGAGACGTGTGCTTTGCTGTGGCGGGAAGCTTCCTGCAGCAATGCCACTCGTGTATCTCCGTGTCAGAAGCTGTGCCTCTGTTTCTGCAGCTGTGTCTTGAAGAGGGGTCAGACACGTGGCCACTTTCTTTGCCCCCCCACTGGCACCACTGCTGCTCCCAGCACAGTGGCCTCACAGTCCTCAGCCCCATCCACTTCATGGAGGGAGCTGGAGACCATTTGGGAAGGCCAATGCTGTCCACACTCCAGTGCTCAATAGCACTGCAGCGCGCCGTGCAGCCCTTTCTATTCGGAAAGGCAAATGGATGTTCACCTCTGAAATAGCACTCTCTACCATACACACGTTCCTCCAAAGCTGTCTTGCTAGAGCCATGCTCTCTCTAATAAACTCTGAAAAGGTAAAAACCTTAGGATTCTCTTAGGACACTGTCGGGCAAGTACTGTGATTCCTCAGATGCTGACGCCGGCCACTTGGACCGTGTGGCAGTTAAACGGCCTGCCCGAGCTTCCCAGGCCAGCAGAAGTGTACCAAAGGCTCCGGTCCCTACACGCCGAGAGCAGCGCTGTGTCGCGAAGGGAAGTTGTCACTGCAGGCTTGGGAAGGGGTTGTCAGGCGGGAGAGGGGAAAGGCAGCGTGAGCCCTGGGAGAGGCTGCCGCCCACCACGTGGCACCACGGTCCTTGGGTGGGAAGGGCAGGCTGATGTCATCTGGCCTTGTCTGGAAGGAGCCTTGGAGCAGGAAGGCTCTTGCCTTGCCAGGAAGCCCAGAGCCCCCCTCCCCCTCCCGCCCGCCCCCCCAGCCCCCCTCCCCCGCTAACAGTGTGTGCAGAAGAGGAGAGGAAGGTGACGTCCCCTCAGCCCAAGACACCACGGGCTCACAGCCACAGGGGCGGCTGTTACTTTGGCGCCTCTGCCTCAGCCAACCCTTCAGCGGTCCCAGAAAGACCCTCTGTCTGCGTAGCGGCGAGCTGCTGCCCCTGTGCTCCTCAGCATCGTGGTGAGAACGAGACAGCAAGGGCATGTGAAGCTGCAGAGGGGATTCGTGGCCCCCAATCTCTCGGTCGCCACTGCTCCCAGCAGAAAGAGGGAAGAGCCCAAGAGCTGGTGACGCAGAAGCTCTACGGGCTGGAAAAGCTGGTGCTTGCCCTGCACGACCTGACTGATGCAGAAGGCCGAGCAGAAGCAGCCGCAGCCCTGGCTGTCTCTGAGGTTGTTGAGAGGCGCCGCCATGAAGCTCAGCACGCTTCTTGGGCGCCCAGAGTCACAGCCAGAGCAGCCTCCGCCTCCAATTGCAGCTGGGCGACAGAGGCACTTTCGCTCGGAGGAACAACACTTTGTTCAGGCTGTCCAAGAGCTGGGGGCAGCGCTTCCTTCTTCTCTGGCATGGCCTTCATGGAAGCGGGTGGCGTGCGAGGGCGACGTGCTTCCGCACAGTCGGCCTCGGCAGTCCCTGTGCCTGAATGGGCAACAGCGTTTGGAGGGGCTGGAGGCGCTGGCCCCATGGAGCTGAGGCTGCCGCAGCCCCAGCTCCCAGCTCCCAGCTCCCAGCTCCCAGCTCCCAGCTTCCAGCTCCCAGCTCCAGGCAGCAGCCAGGCTGAGCAGCTAGAGGCACGCACGCACAAAATGCGCCCACACCTATACGCGGCCCGTCTCCACGTGGCTGGCCCCACAGATAAACACACACTTGGCTCAGGTGCCCTGGTCCGCCCAGGAGCTAACTCGCACACCCTCACTCTCTCCAGTCTCCGGCCCACACGGCCACCTCGAGGCCATCATCAAAGCTTCTTAGCCTACTCGCTGGCCGGGCTGCCTTGAAATTTGCTAGCAATCACCCCCTGGCAAGCTGCCCCTCACGCGCTCCAGGGGCTGCACCAGAGACGCACGGGGACCCTGGCCCCCGGTGTGACTCCCGTGGCTGGCACGTGCCCCTCCGTCCACACGCAGGCACACACAACAGAGAGTCTCCTCACCCAGGAAACTAGTTAGAAAGAGCGTTTAATGGGAAGACGGGAGCGGGGCCTCTCACAGCTTCCAGGCCGCCAGAGTCTCCTACTTCTCGGGCTCTTTCCACCAATTGCTCCGCTTCCTTTTCTTCCGTCCACACGCCTTCACAGCTGCAGGTTTCCAGGAGTTCTTGTTCTGGTGCCACAGGCTCTTCTTCAGCTAGGCTGCTGTGTGTTTCGCGTTGCTTCGGGCTTCTGTCAGGCAGCACAGTGCTCCCAGGCTCCGTGCTAGCCAGGCCTGCTGATGCGAAGGCAGACAGGTCTGCTCCTTCAAGCTGTGGTGGGGGCGGCAGGCACAGGGCCTGGGCAGTGCCCACTGAGGACGGCCTCTTCCATTTGGCTCCCCTCACTATTGCCCCTGCGGGAGGCTGTTTCGGTGTGCAGGACGGCACCTTGCATTTTGCCGCCTGCGCTCTCCTCCCTCTGCGGAAGCACTGCTGCTGTTGTTCTTTCTAGGCTGTTGGGCTCCAAGATGGGCCCTGCGCCTTTTGCAGTCATCTGCGCACAAGCCCCCTCGCTCACACTCTGCCCAGCCGCTGCAGCTGCTTCTGAGCCGGTTGTTTCTGGCGGGAGGGCAGAGGCTTGGCTCTCCTTCTGCACGGGCAGCTCAGCAGCAGGCACTTCTGGGCTTAGCAATGAAGGGCGCCCAGGCTCGCCGGCCTCTCCCGGGGCAGGTGCCTCACTAGGCACTCCCGGAGCCCACGCTTGCTCGGAGGAGTGCAAGGCAGGAGTTTGCTCTTCTGCCTCAGGTGTGCCAGGGACCGCACCCACAACTGCTCCTGCGCCCTCTGCTCCCTCGGGGAGGGGGTCACTCTCGCCTTCCAGCTGCACAGGCATCTCAGACGCTGCCGTGCCCGCAGGCCCCAAGGCAGAGGCGCCGCCTTCGTCCACGTTTTGCGCCTGGGCAGAACGGGAGCACAAAGTGTGAAGAAGGCACACGCAGCTGGAGAAACGAAGGGCAGCCAAAAAGAAGGGGCAGGCGGCAGCACCCACGCCAAAGACCAAGCCAGGAAGAGATGCTGCTGGCAAGGCAGGCAAGAGGCTAGGAGCACATCAGCGCCGCCCCCCCACCAGCTCCCCCGGCCCCCCATGGCTCCTGCACATTTGAAGCGGAGGGAGTGGAGCCATTTTCTGACCTCCCTTTGCAGAGGTGCCTCAGCCACCACTGCCTCTCTGCCTGCGACTGAAGGTACCATCAGGTATGTGCCCCACAGTAGCGCATCATCTCTCCCGTCGCACTGCTCTGGGCAGGAGCCTGAACGGCAACTGCTGCTGCACCTCCGCAGTCAAAAACACCACCTCCTCCCTCCTTTCCTGCAGGAAGTGTAGCCACCTCACTGTGCACGCGCGCGCCTCAGCGGCAGCTGCTGCCACACATTGGTTGGCATCGGCACAGTCACCCTGGTAGGCCAGCCAGACTTCCTTAGAGTCTTGCCTTTCCGGCCTGGAAAGCATTCCAATGCTTTGCAAGGGCCTTTCGGGCCGGCCTGCGTGCCTCTTCAGGACTCCTACCTTCTCCTCTGGGGCTTGCTTCTCCCTCTCCTCCAGGTGCTGTGGCTCAGCACAGCCTGCACAAGGCAGGTCCCCATCCGCAGCCTCAAGGGGCTGCAGCTTGGCCAGCGCTTCCTCTTCTTCCCGCATGATGGCCACACAAGCTTTCTCCAGCACTTCCTCAATCAAGTCTTCCACCATGGGCTGGAGCTCAGCATCCAAGTGGCACTGGCACAGCTGGGCGGGCGTCAGTGCAACAGGGAGAAAGCACCGGAGAGCACTGTCATTCTTAGCCTCTTAGCAAGGAGAAAGGAGGAGGAGCAAAGCACTTGTGCTGAAGGCAGTGCTGGCCACTGCAGGGGGCGGCCCCCTAGGGCAGCTGTCGCAGGAAGCACAAGCACAGCCGCGGGCTACAGGACGAGTGGGCCGGCGGGAGATGGAGCCTGTCGCATGGGCGCGGCAACTCAACAGACCTCCTCACAGGTCTCCTCCTCCTTGGCAGCCGCCAGGAAGAGGCAGAGCGCTCCCCGGCACCTCCTGCCTGCTCCTCTAGGTCTTGCCAGCCCCGCTCAGCCTGCATGCTAGCGCTATGGGGGAGAGCCTGCCCCAGCGCTGTAATCTGGAGCTGAAAGCAGCACGGCCACCGCCATCTGCAGAAGCACCTTGCACGGTGCTGCCGCTCACCTCGCAGCAGACAGAGGAAACCACGGGCTTTTGCTTTCTCTGAGGAGAAGGTGCCCGACGGTGCTGCTCAGTTTTGCATGAGCAAGTGAGCTGTGCCCACTGTGCAGGGGACAGTGCTTGGGGAGAGGGCTTGCGGCCCGGAGTAGGGCCCGGCCTACCTCTCCTTGTCCTCCTTGTGTGGCCACATCTCTTCCTCGTGCTGTTTTGGCAGAGCGGGGCGAGCGGGGTGGGGCCGCAAGTGCAGCTTCCTGACTGGCCCCGTGCACCACTGCTGCGCACTGCCGAGGCTCTTCTGCGTGCAGCTCTGGGAAGCAAAAGCAGGAGGACTGCTGCAGCCTGCATGCTGTTCAGCTTTCCACCGGAAGGCATGCTTTTTACAGCTACGATTCAGCAGGGCAAACTGTCTCCACGGGATGGGCAGCAAAAGGACTGCTGCGCAGGAAAGCAACAAGCCCCAACTCCAGAGGCCCACCAGCTTTGGCTGGGGCTCAGCCCTTGCAGCCCCCGCTCTCCACAGTGTCTGGAAGGGAAGTCTACCTCTCGGGCTCGTCCCGCAGAGACAATTGACCGCGCTCAGGAAAGGAGGGCCAGGGCATCCCCCGGCTTATCAGCATTTGTCAGTGGGAAGGGGAAGAGACCAAAACTTCCACAGCAGGCAACCTCCTTGCTTGCCCGCCCTACGGGACTCCCTGGCAAAAAGCCGCTGTGCGCGTTGTTGGAAGCAGTGCAGGTGGCTCAGCGGGGCTGCAGCAGAGGGAACGCTCCGAAAGCCACGACCACATCTGTCTAGCCTGTGCTGCAGCCGTCTGCCCGGTTTGCAAGACAGCCCAGCCGGAAATGATTTCCAGGGCCAAAACCTTCGGCCCTGTGCCCATGGTGAGGCCACTGCCCGCTTTCACACTCTTCCTGCAAAGACATGCTCTCTGCTTTCCTATTCACCAGCAGGTGGGGTTTTTCGGATGCCTCTCTGAAGAGCAGCCTGGGAGAGCCACCTGCTCGCACGCTCCTGCTAAAGCAAGGAGTCCAAGAACGTGTCTTGACACTACCTGGAGGGGGAGAGCCAGGAAAGCCTCCGCCCGCCATCCTGAACTCTGGCTGATGCTACCGAGCTCAACATTGACTACGCTGTGCAGGTGCCTCTGGGCGAGCCAGTTTTTGGTTTGGGGATGAAAGTCAAGGCCGTGCAGCCGCCTACCTGTCTGCCCTTTGGCGTGCTTTCTGGCTGCCGCAGGCGCGGGCGTTGGGGGCCGCATCCGCCTCTGCACTCGCACTCCGGCCGGTCGTCGTCCCACTGCTTCTCGCTGGCTCGCAATCTCCCGCCAGCCAGGCTGGGCAGCAGGGAGGGCAAGCATGTCACAAGAGACTTGCTATGCAACTGCCACGGCTTTCTCTCCGGGGCTAAGGAAGACTTGCTGCTTGCCTCCTGCAAACCTGCTCTTTCCTTTGGCTCGTCAGCGCCCTGACCCTGACGAGGCGGCTCTCGGCTCTGTAGCCCACAGGGCTGGTGCTGTAGGCAGCGCCCCAGGCGCTGCCCGCCAGGCACCCAGCCCAGGGCCCTTTCAGGCTGCTGGGGCAGCCACAAAAGGCACAGCCCCACACAAGGCACCCAAACGTGGCGGAGAGGGGACAGGCCGCCCTCCCGCGCTCTCCTGCGCCACTGGCCAGTTCCTCCCAAACGCCGGCGCGGAGCAAGCGGCCGCTGTCTCGATGGCTTTGGCCCCTGCCAAAAGTGCCCGGGAGCCCTGGGCACAGCCTGGCTGCTGCCAGCCATGCCCGGCCCTTCCTGCCCGCGGCTGCCCACAGTCGCCTGCCAAGGGCTCTGCCCGCTCCCGGGCAATGGCAGGCAGTGGGCAGCCCCGGGCTGCTGCCCCGCTGCTGCCAGCCGGCCCGCTCCTCCACGCTGCACCCCACCGGGCCCGGCGCACCTCCCGGGGAGCCGCCCGCCCTCTGCTGCAACACCTCCCACCAACACTCAGCAAGGGCCCCGCCCAGAGGGAGCCACCGCTTACCTCCACCAAAACCAACGTCTCCACGCTCTTGGCTGTCAGCGCCACCGACTAGGCAAGAGAACAAAGAGCCAACGTGAGCAACTTGTGGCAGGGGCTGTTTCCGAAGGCCCACTTGCTCTCTGGGTGCAGCGGAAACCCCGGGCACACTTACCAGATTGTAGAAGCCGACCACCTCGACGAGACGCCGAATGGAGGCCAGTCGGGTGACCCTGGGCTCCTGGGCTCCTCGGCTTTGCCTGGCCACAGGGCAGAGGCAAGGCAAGAGCTCTGTCACAGCCAGACCTCTCTCCCTCTCTCCCCTGCAAGCAGCCCACGCTTCCACAGCACCCTGACACAGGAGACCTTCCCGCGCTTCTCGCTGGCAGCACCGCTCTCTAACACCCCCGCGGCCTGCTGACTACGCGCCTCTTCCGCGTGGAAACGGGAAGCGGCAGCTCACAGCTCTCCATCCATGCAAGCCAGGAGCTGTGCTGACAGCGCCGTGGCAGTGGGGTTACTTTGCAAGCGCAAGGCTCAGCAACTCGCACCGTCCGGCCCAGTGCAGGGGGCGCCCCTTTCCCCCAGCGACAGTGCGGGCAGAGCTGCCCCTGGAGATCTCCACCCACCTTCAGCCTTCAGCCTTGTCTCGGCAGGTGGAATTCCCTGGCAAGGCTTACCTGAGGAGCCGGTCGAGCCAGAGCTCCTTCACCTCCTGCGCCCTGCAGAGAGAAGGAGAAAGAGCCTCACACCTCGCTGCTCCTCATCCTGCGGAGTGACGCGGGCCCCACACACATGCCCCCGCGCGCCCTGGCCCTGGGGAGAGTGCCCGGGCCAGGCTCGAGCCTCGTGGGGCAGCACAGGCACTCGCCACAAGTTCTGCCTTCCTCAGGCCTTGCAGAGGAGCTACTACTTGTCTTTCTGGCCCCTTCTCTTCTCGCCTTCCCTCACTTGAGGAGAGCAAAAGCCCTTGGAGCCCTTTGGCAGGGGAAAGAGGAGACAGGGCGAGTGCCCTGGCAGGGCGATGCGGCAAGGGGGCTGCAGCGTGAGGCGTTCGCAAGGGACAATCTCTGTGGCGCACAGCGGAGCCGGGGGGCCCGCGAGAGCCTCTGCCTTGCCTACGGACTTGTGGCAAGAGCCTGCCCCTCTGTGGCAGCTCCGGCCCTCCTGCCAAGGAGCTTGCTCCCCTGCCTTCCCAGGAAGGCTCACGGCTCTGCCTCCGCCCGCGGGCAAGCAGCAGCCCCGGCGCGCCTCTTCCCGCCTGCCCAAACTCAGGGGGTCCTGCTCGGAAAGCAAAGCGCGGCCTCTACTCTCACCCACCCAGCCTGGCCGGAGCCCCAGCAAACCCGCTGAGGCCTGAAGGCGAGCCCGGTGGCCGGCACCCGCCACCGCCAAACTCCCTGGGCCCACGACTCACCCAAAAGTCACCATACACACGTTGGTGGGCCAGGCGAGGAGGAGGGTGTTGCTGCACTTGATGCCCAGCTCCTCCTCCACTTGCTTAGGCCCACCTGCCGCCTCGTCCTCGCCGCACACCACCCACAGCTCGCTGAGAGGCACCCGGTGCTTCAGCCAGAAGGTGGAGCCCCATCTGCAGGGCAGGAGAGCAGGGAGTGAGTTGCAGCTGGCCCTTGTGGTGGGGGCAGCCCCAGCAGTCGTGCAGGCAGAGCCACTTCCCAGGGGCGGAGCCTTGGGGCGGCCCCCCGAGCCTCCCAGAGAGGCAGAAAGGAGCCTCAGTGCCCGGCCTCCCAGAGAGGGCGCTGCCGACAAGGCGCTGCTGCCTCAGGGGCCGCTGCTCAGGAGGCGCCAACCACACGGCTGTCCTTTTCCTCTGACACCTCCCCGAATTAACGGCACACTGGCTCTGCCCCTGCAGCTTAGGGACAGCCCTGCAGGGCACTGCAGGTGGTTTGGACCACGAGTGCTCGTGGGGAGCAAAGGGCATGGCCAGAGCGGACGCTCAGGGAGGGCAGGAGGAGGACGGCCGCCTTGTGGACGACGTGCCTGGGGCTTTTGGATGCTGGAAGCTTTGCCAAGCCGCGTTTGGCAGTGCTGATACTTGCTGCAGGCAGCAGCTGTTCCGGGAGGAGCAAAGGCCAAGAGCTTGCCTCAGAGCCCTTCTGCTGCCCAGCTGTGGCCACCTCCGTTGGCATGCGGGCTGACAGGAAAGCACGCGCCGCCTTGCTGTTGCGGCCCTGCCAGAGTTAAAATGAAGCAGGCCGTGGCCGCGGCGGGCCGGCGGCTGTGCAGGCAGCCCCTAGGAGGCACTCTCCGCTGCCGCGGGAGCTGCTCAGGGCAGGAGCGGCGCCCTGCGGCTGCTGGCAGAGGCCGCGGCGCGCAGGAAGGGCGGCTCTGCTTGCCGTTCTTACTTGCAGCTGGCAACAGCCATGGCGTCTGGGAAGAGCAGCAGGTGCCTCTGCTTCGTGCGGTGGCGGCGCGTCACGGCCACGCGTTCGCTGAGGAGCAGCTGGGGGCTCCTGCTGGACACGAAGAGGCTCGGCGGCTGCTGGGGCTGGGAGGCTTCGCTCCGCGAGGCGGGCGCGAGGCGGGCGCGAGGAGCCCCCCGGCGAAGGCCCCTGGGCCATGCCTGCGTGCTGGCAGCGGGGCTGGCAGCACCCGTCCTGCTGCAGCAGTTGGCCTGGCCCATGGTGCCGCGAGGGGCCCCTGAAGCAGCGTCCCTGTGCCTGGCAGTGCCGCTGGGCTGGGAGCCTCTGTCTCCCCACGCTGCCCCGCGCTGGCACAGAGCCGCACTGGGGGACGGAGGCTGCTGGCCATGGCCGAGGTCACTGTGGGTGCCACGGCGGCACGTTGTGATGCGGCGCCTGGGCCACGGGGTACCTCCGGGCGGG
>NW_027182568.1:0-34445 GCF_040807025.1 Struthio camelus
CGGACGCCTTTTCCCGCCTCCCCCGCTCCCTCTCCCCCTCACCTTCGGTTTCGGACTCGGGCCACTTCACCGGGAAATCACACGCACCTTCGGACGCCTTTTCCCGCCTCCCCCGCTCCTCTCCCGCTCACTTCCGGTTTCGGCCTCCCACTTCCGGGTTTCCGCCTCCCACTTCCGGGTTCCAACAAATCCCCTCCCCCGCCCTCCCCAAACACTTTTTGACACCGTTTCACCCCCTCGGACGCCTTTTCCCGCCTCCCCCGCTCCTCTCCCGCTCACTTCCGGTTTCGGCCTCCCACTTCCGGGTTTCCGCCTCCCACTTCCGGGTTCCAACAAATCCCCTCCCCCGCCCTCCCCAAACACTTTTTGACACCGTTTCACCCCCTCGGACGCCTTTTCCCGCCTCCCCCGCTCCTCTCCCGCTCACTTCCGGTTTCGGCCTCCCACTTCCGGGTTTCCGCCTCCCACTTCCGGGTTCCAACAAATCCCCTCCCCCGCCCTCCCCAAACACTTTTTTACACCGTTTCACCCCCTCGGACGCCTTTTCCCGCCTCCCCCGCTCCTCTCCCCCTCACTTCCGGTTTCCGCCTCCCACTTCCGGGTTTCCGCCTCCCACTTCCGGGTTCCACCCAATCCCCTCCCCCGCCCTCCCCAAACACTTTTTTACACCGTTTCACCCCCTCGGACGCCTTTTCCCGCCTCCCCCGCTCCTCTCCCCCTCACTTCCGGTTTCGGCCTCCCACTTCCGGGTTTCCGCCTCCCACTTCCGGGTTCCACCCAATCCCCTCCCCCGCCCTCCCCAAACACTTTTTGACACCGTTTCACCCCCTCGGACGCCTTTTCCCGCCTCCCCCGCTCCTCTCCCCCTCACTTCCGGTTTCGGCCTCCCACTTCCGGGTTTCCGCCTCCCACTTCCGGGTTCCAACAAATCCCCTCCCCCGCCCTCCCCAAACACTTTTTGACACCGTTTCACCCCCTCGGGCGCCTTTTCCCGCCTCCCCCGCTCCTCTCCCCCTCACTTCCGGTTTCGGCCTCCCACTTCCGGGTTTCCGCCTCCCACTTCCGGGTTCCAACAAATCCCCTCCCCCGCCCTCCCCAAACACTTTTTTACACCGTTTCACCCCCTCGGGCGCCTTTTCCCGCCTCCCCCGCTCCTCTCCCCCTCACTTCCGGTTTCGGCCTCCCACTTCCGGGTTTCCGCCTCCCACTTCCGGGTTCCAACAAATCCCCTCCCCCGCCCTCCCCAAACACTTTTTGACACCGTTTCACCCCCTCGGACGCCTTTTCCCGCCTCCCCCGCTCCTCTCCCCCTCACTTCCGGTTTCGGCCTCCCACTTCCGGGTTTCCGCCTCCCACTTCCGGGTTCCACCCAATCCCCTCCCCCGCCCTCCCCAAACACTTTTTGACACCGTTTCACCCCCTCGGACGCCTTTTCCCGCCTCCCCCGCTCCTCTCCCCCTCACTTCCGGTTTCCGCCTCCCACTTCCGGGTTTCCGCCTCCCACTTCCGGGTTCCACCCAATCCCCTCCCCCGCCCTCCCCAAACACTTTTTGACACCGTTTCACCCCCTCGGACGCCTTTTCCCGCCTCCCCCGCTCCTCTCCCGCTCACTTCCGGTTTCGGCCTCCCACTTCCGGGTTTCCGCCTCCCACTTCCGGGTTCCAACAAATCCCCTCCCCCGCCCTCCCCAAACACTTTTTGACACCGTTTCCCCCCCTCGGACGCCTTTTCCCGCCTCCCCCGCTCCTCTCCCGCTCACTTCCGGTTTCGGCCTCCCACTTCCGGGTTTCCGCCTCCCACTTCCGGGTTCCAACAAATCCCCTCCCCCGCCCTCCCCAAACACTTTTTTACACCGTTTCACCCCCTCGGACGCCTTTTCCCGCCTCCCCCGCTCCTCTCCCCCTCACTTCCGGTTTCCGCCTCCCACTTCCGGGTTTCCGCCTCCCACTTCCGGGTTCCACCCAATCCCCTCCCCCGCCCTCCCCAAACACTTTTTTACACCGTTTCTCCCCCTCGGACGCCTTTTCCCGCCTCCCCCGCTCCTCTCCCCCTCACTTCCGGTTTCGGCCTCCCACTTCCGGGTTTCCGCCTCCCACTTCCGGGTTCCACCCAATCCCCTCCCCCGCCCTCCCCAAACACTTTTTGACACCGTTTCACCCCCTCGGACGCCTTTTCCCGCCTCCCCCGCTCCTCTCCCCCTCACTTCCGGTTTCGGCCTCCCACTTCCGGGTTTCCGCCTCCCACTTCCGGGTTCCACCCAATCCCCTCCCCCGCCCTCCCCAAACACTTTTTGACACCCTTTCACCCCCTCGGGCGCCTTTTCCCGCCTCCCCCGCTCCTCTCCCCCTCACTTCCGGTTTCGGCCTCCCACTTCCGGGTTTCCGCCTCCCACTTCCGGGTTCCAACAAATCCCCTCCCCCGCCCTCCCCAAACACTTTTTGACACCGTTTCACCCCCTCGGGCGCCTTTTCCCGCCTCCCCCGCTCCTCTCCCCCTCACTTCCGGTTTCCGCCTCCCACTTCCGGGTTTCCGCCTCACACTTCCGGGTTCCAACAAATCCCCTCCCCCGCCCTCCCCAAACACTTTTTGACACCGTTTCACCCCCTCGGGCGCCTTTTCCCGCCTCCCCCGCTCCTCTCCCCCTCACTTCCGGTTTCCGCCTCCCACTTCCGGGTTTCCGCCTCCCACTTCCGGGTTCCACCCAATCCCCTCCCCCGCCCTCCCCAAACACTTTTTGACACCGTTTCACCCCCTCGGACGCCTTTTCCCGCCTCCCCCGCTCCTCTCCCCCTCACTTCCGGTTTCCGCCTCCCACTTCCGGGTTTCCGCCTCCCACTTCCGGGTTCCACCCAATCCCCTCCCCCGCCCTCCCCAAACACTTTTTGACACCCTTTCACCCCCTCGCACGCCTTTTCCCGCCTCCCCCGCTCCTCTCCCCCTCACTTCCGGTTTCCGCCTCCCACTTCCGGGTTTCCGCCTCCCACTTCCGGGTTCCACCCAATCCCCTCCCCCGCCCTCCCCAAACACTTTTTGACACCGTTTCACCCCCTCGGACGCCTTTTCCCGCCTCCCCCGCTCCTCTCCCGCTCACTTCCGGTTTCGGCCTCCCACTTCCGGGTTTCCGCCTCCCACTTCCGGGTTCCACCCAATCCCCTCCCCCGCCCTCCCCAAACACTTTTTGACACCGTTTCACCCCCTCGGACGCCTTTTCCCGCCTCCCCCGCTCCTCTCCCCCTCACTTCCGGTTTCCGCCTCCCACTTCCGGGTTTCCGCCTCCCACTTCCGGGTTCCACCCAATCCCCTCCCCCGCCCTCCCCAAACACTTTTTTACACCGTTTCACCCCCTCGGACGCCTTTTCCCGCCTCCCCCGCTCCTCTCCCCCTCACTTCCGGTTTCGGCCTCCCACTTCCGGGTTTCCGCCTCCCACTTCCGGGTTCCAACAAATCCCCTCCCCCGCCCTCCCCAAACACTTTTTGACACCGTTTCACCCCCTCGGGCGCCTTTTCCCGCCTCCCCCGCTCCTCTCCCCCTCACTTCCGGTTTCCGCCTCCCACTTCCGGGTTTCCGCCTCCCACTTCCGGGTTCCAACAAATCCCCTCCCCCGCCCTCCCCAAACACTTTTTGACACCGTTTCACCCCCTCGGGCGCCTTTTCCCGCCTCCCCCGCTCCTCTCCCCCTCACTTCCGGTTTCCGCCTCCCACTTCCGGGTTTCCGCCTCCCACTTCCGGGTTCCACCCAATCCCCTCCCCCGCCCTCCCCAAACACTTTTTTACACCGTTTCACCCCTTCGGACGCCTTTTCCCGCCTCCCCCGCTCCTCTCCCCCTCACTTCCGGTTTCCGCCTCCCACTTCCGGGTTTCCGCCTCCCACTTCCGGGTTCCACCCAATCCCCTCCCCCGCCCTCCCCAAACACTTTTTGACACCGTTTCACCCCCTCGGACGCCTTTTCCCGCCTCCCCCGCTCCTCTCCCCCTCACTTCCGGTTTCCGCCTCCCACTTCCGGGTTTCCGCCTCCCACTTCCGGGTTCCACCCAATCCCCTCCCCCGCCCTCCCCAAACACTTTTTTACACCGTTTCACCCCCTCGGACGCCTTTTCCCGCCTCCCCCGCTCCTCTCCCCCTCACTTCCGGTTTCGGCCTCCCACTTCCGGGTTTCCGCCTCCCACTTCCGGGTTCCAACAAATCCCCTCCCCCGCCCTCCCCAAACACTTTTTGACACCGTTTCACCCCCTCGGGCGCCTTTTCCCGCCTCCCCCGCTCCTCTCCCCCTCACTTCCGGTTTCGGCCTCCCACTTCCGGGTTTCCGCCTCCCACTTCCGGGTTCCACCCAATCCCCTCCCCCGCCCTCCCCAAACACTTTTTTACACCGTTTCACCCCCTCGGGCGCCTTTTCCCGCCTCCCCCGCTCCTCTCCCCCTCACTTCCGGTTTCGGCCTCCCACTTCCGGGTTTCCGCCTCCCACTTCCGGGTTCCACCCAATCCCCTCCCCCGCCCTCCCCAAACACTTTTTTACACCGTTTCACCCCTTCGGACGCCTTTTCCCGCCTCCCCCGCTCCTCTCCCCCTCACTTCCGGTTTCCGCCTCCCACTTCCGGGTTTCCGCCTCCCACTTCCGGGTTCCACCCAATCCCCTCCCCCGCCCTCCCCAAACACTTTTTGACACCGTTTCACCCCCTCGGACGCCTTTTCCCGCCTCCCCCGCTCCTCTCCCCCTCACTTCCGGTTTCCGCCTCCCACTTCCGGGTTTCCGCCTCCCACTTCCGGGTTCCACCCAATCCCCTCCCCCGCCCTCCCCAAACACTTTTTTACACCGTTTCACCCCCTCGGACGCCTTTTCCCGCCTCCCCCGCTCCTCTCCCCCTCACTTCCGGTTTCCGCCTCCCACTTCCGGGTTTCCGCCTCCCACTTCCGGGTTCCACCCAATCCCCTCCCCCGCCCTCCCCAAACACTTTTTGACACCCTTTCACCCCCTCGGACGCCTTTTCCCGCCTCCCCCGCTCCTCTCCCCCTCACTTCCGGTTTCCGCCTCCCACTTCCGGGTTTCCGCCTCCCACTTCCGGGTTCCACCCAATCCCCTCCCCCGCCCTCCCCACACACTTTTTTACACCGTTTCACCCCCTCGGACGCCTTTTCCCGCCTCCCCCGCTCCTCTCCCCCTCACTTCCGGTTTCGGCCTCCCACTTCCGGGTTTCCGCCTCCCACTTCCGGGTTCCACCCAATCCCCTCCCCCGCCCTCCCCAAACACTTTTTTACACCGTTTCACCCCCTCGGGCGCCTTTTCCCGCCTCCCCCGCTCCTCTCCCCCTCACTTCCGGTTTCGGCCTCCCACTTCCGGGTTTCCGCCTCCCACTTCCGGGTTCCACCCAATCCCCTCCCCCGCCCTCCCCAAACACTTTTTTACACCGTTTCACCCCTTCGGACGCCTTTTCCCGCCTCCCCCGCTCCTCTCCCCCTCACTTCCGGTTTCCGCCTCCCACTTCCGGGTTTCCGCCTCCCACTTCCGGGTTCCACCCAATCCCCTCCCCCGCCCTCCCCAAACACTTTTTGACACCGTTTCACCCCCTCGGACGCCTTTTCCCGCCTCCCCCGCTCCTCTCCCCCTCACTTCCGGTTTCCGCCTCCCACTTCCGGGTTTCCGCCTCCCACTTCCGGGTTCCACCCAATCCCCTCCCCCGCCCTCCCCAAACACTTTTTTACACCGTTTCACCCCCTCGGACGCCTTTTCCCGCCTCCCCCGCTCCTCTCCCCCTCACTTCCGGTTTCCGCCTCCCACTTCCGGGTTTCCGCCTCCCACTTCCGGGTTCCACCCAATCCCCTCCCCCGCCCTCCCCAAACACTTTTTGACACCCTTTCACCCCCTCGGACGCCTTTTCCCGCCTCCCCCGCTCCTCTCCCCCTCACTTCCGGTTTCCGCCTCCCACTTCCGGGTTTCCGCCTCCCACTTCCGGGTTCCACCCAATCCCCTCCCCCGCCCTCCCCACACACTTTTTTACACCGTTTCACCCCCTCGGACGCCTTTTCCCGCCTCCCCCGCTCCTCTCCCCCTCACTTCCGGTTTCCGCCTCCCACTTCCGGGTTTCCGCCTCCCACTTCCGGGTTCCACCCAATCCCCTCCCCCGCCCTCCCCAAACACTTTTTGACACCCTTTCACCCCCTCGGGCGCCTTTTCCCGCCTCCCCCGCTCCTCTCCCCCTCACTTCCGGTTTCCGCCTCCCACTTCCGGGTTTCCGCCTCCCACTTCCGGGTTCCAACAAATCCCCTCCCCCGCCCTCCCCAAACACTTTTTGACACCGTTTCACCCCCTCGGGCGCCTTTTCCCGCCTCCCCCGCTCCTCTCCCCCTCACTTCCGGTTTCGGCCTCCCACTTCCGGGTTTCCGCCTTCCACTTCCGGGTTCCACCCAATCCCCTCCCCCGCCCTCCCCAAACACTTTTTGACACCGTTTCACCCCCTCGGGCGCCTTTTCCCGCCTCCCCCGCTCCTCTCCCCATCACTTCCGGTTTCCGCCTCCCACTTCCGGGTTTCCGCCTCCCACTTCCGGGTTCCACCCAATCCCCTCCCCCCGCCCTCCCCAAACACTTTTTGACACCCTTTCACCCCCTCGGGCGCCTTTTCCCGCCTCCCCCGCTCCTCTCCCGCTCACTTCCGGTTTCCGCCTCCCACTTCCGGGTTTCCGCCTCCCACTTCCGGGTTCCAACAAATCCCCTCCCCCGCCCTCCCCAAACACTTTTTTACACCGTTTCACCCCCTCGGACGCCTTTTCCCGCCTCCCACGCTCCTCTCCCCCTCACTTCCGGTTTCCGCCTCCCACTTCCGGGTTTCCGCCTCCCACTTCCGGGTTCCACCCAATCCCCTCCCCGCCCTCCCCAAACACTTTTTTACACCGTTTCACCCCCTCGGGCGCCTTTTCCCGCCTCCCCCGCTCCTCTCCCCCTCACTTCCGGTTTCGGCCTCCCACTTCCGGGTTTCCGCCTCCCACTTCCGGGTTCCACCCAATCCCCTCCCCCGCCCTCCCCACACACTTTTTACACCGTTTCACCCCCTCGGACGCCTTTTCCCGCCTCCCCCGCTCCTCTCCCCCTCACTTCCGGTTTCGGCCTCCCACTTCCGGGTTTCCGCCTCCCACTTCCGGGTTCCACCCAATCCCCTCCCCCGCCCTCCCCAAACACTTTTTGACACCGTTTCACCCCCTCGGACGCCTTTTCCCGCCTCCCCCGCTCCTCTCCCCCTCACTTCCGGTTTCGGCCTCCCACTTCCGGGTTTCCGCCTCCCACTTCCGGGTTCCACCCAATCCCCTCCCCCGCCCTCCCCAAACACTTTTTGACACCGTTTCACCCCCTCGGGCGCCTTTTCCCGCCTCCCCCGCTCCTCTCCCCCTCACTTCCGGTTTCGGCCTCCCACTTCCGGGTTTCCGCCTCCCACTTCCGGGTTCCACCAAATCCCCTCCCCCGCCCTCCCCAAACACTTTTTGACACCGTTTCACCCCCTCGGGCGCCTTTTCCCGCCTCCCCCGCTCCTCTCCCCCTCACTTCCGGTTTCGGCCTCCCACTTCCGGGTTTCCGCCTCCCACTTCCGGGTTCCACCAAATCCCCTCCCCCGCCCTCCCCAAACACTTTTTGACACCGTTTCACCCCCTCGGGCGCCTTTTCCCGCCTCCCCCGCTCCTCTCCCCCTCACTTCCGGTTTCCGCCTCCCACTTCCGGGTTTCCGCCTCCCACTTCCGGGTTCCACCCAATCCCCTCCCCCGCCCTCCCCAAACACTTTTTGACACCGTTTCACCCCCTCGGACGCCTTTTCCCGCCTCCCCCGCTCCTCTCCCCCTCACTTCCGGTTTCCGCCTCCCACTTCCGGGTTTCCGCCTCCCACTTCCGGGTTCCACCCAATCCCCTCCCCCGCCCTCCCCAAACACTTTTTGACACCGTTTCACCCCCTCGGGCGCCTTTTCCCGCCTCCCCCGCTCCTCTCCCGCTCACTTCCGGTTTCCGCCTCCCACTTCCGGGTTTCGCCTCCCACTTCCGGGTTCCAACAAATCCCCTCCCCCGCCCTCCCCAAACACTTTTTTACACCGTTTCACCCCCTCGGACGCCTTTTCCCGCCTCCCCCGCTCCTCTCCCCCTCACTTCCGGTTTCCGCCTCCCACTTCCGGGTTTCCGCCTCCCACTTCCGGGTTCCACCCAATCCCCTCCCCCGCCCTCCCCAAACACTTTTTTACACCGTTTCACCCCCTCGGGCGCCTTTTCCCGCCTCCCCCGCTCCTCTCCCCCTCACTTCCGGTTTCGGCCTCCCACTTCCGGGTTTCCGCCTCCCACTTCCGGGTTCCACCCAATCCCCTCCCCCGCCCTCCCCACACACTTTTTTACACCGTTTCTCCCCCTCGGGCGCCTTTTCCCGCCTCCCCCGCTCCTCTCCCCCTCACTTCCGGTTTCGGCCTCCCACTTCCGGGTTTCCGCCTCCCACTTCCGGGTTCCACCCAATCCCCTCCCCCGCCCTCCCCACACACTTTTTTACACCGTTTCACCCCCTCGGGCGCCTTTTCCCGCCTCCCCCGCTCCTCTCCCCCTCACTTCCGGTTTCGGCCTCCCACTTCCGGGTTTCCGCCTCCCACTTCCGGGTTCCACCCAATCCCCTCCCCCGCCCTCCCCAAACACTTTTTGACACCGTTTCACCCCCTCGGACGCCTTTTCCCGCCTCCCCCGCTCCTCTCCCCCTCACTTCCGGTTTCCGCCTCCCACTTCCGGTTTCCGCCTCCCACTTCCGGTTCCACCCAATCCCCTCCCCCGCCCTCCCCAAACACTTTTTGACACCGTTTCACCCCCTCGGACGCCTTTTCCCGCCTCCCCCGCTCCTCTCCCCCTCACTTCCGGTTTCCGCCTCCCACTTCCGGGTTTCCGCCTCCCACTTCCGGGTTCCAACAAATCCCCTCCCCCGCCCTCCCCAAACACTTTTTGACACCCTTTCACCCCCTCGGACGCCTTTTCCCGCCTCCCCCGCTCCTCTCCCCCTCACTTCCGGTTTCCGCCTCCCACTTCCGGGTTTCCGCCTCCCACTTCCGGGTTCCACCCAATCCCCTCCCCCGCCCTCCCCAAACACTTTTTTACACCGTTTCACCCCCTCGGACGCCTTTTCCCGCCTCCCCCGCTCCTCTCCCCCTCACTTCCGGTTTCCGCCTCCCACTTCCGGGTTTCCGCCTCCCACTTCCGGGTTCCACCCAATCCCCTCCCCCGCCCTCCCCAAACACTTTTTGACACCGTTTCACCCCCTCGGGCGCCTTTTCCCGCCTCCCCCGCTCCTCTCCCCCTCACTTCCGGTTTCGGCCTCCCACTTCCGGGTTTCCGCCTCCCACTTCCGGGTTCCAACAAATCCCCTCCCCCGCCCTCCCCAAACACTTTTTGACACCGTTTCACCCCCTCGGGCGCCTTTTCCCGCCTCCCCCGCTCCTCTCCCCCTCACTTCCGGTTTCGGCCTCCCACTTCCGGGTTTCCGCCTCCCACTTCCGGGTTCCAACAAATCCCCTCCCCCGCCCTCCCCAAACACTTTTTTACACCGTTTCACCCCCTCGGGCGCCTTTTCCCGCCTCCCCCGCTCCTCTCCCCCTCACTTCCGGTTTCGGCCTCCCACTTCCGGGTTTCCGCCTCCCACTTCCGGGTTCCAACAAATCCCCTCCCCCGCCCTCCCCAAACACTTTTTGACACCGTTTCACCCCCTCGGACGCCTTTTCCCGCCTCCCCCGCTCCTCTCCCCCTCACTTCCGGTTTCCGCCTCCCACTTCCGGGTTTCCGCCTCCCACTTCCGGGTTCCACCCAATCCCCTCCCCCGCCCTCCCCAAACACTTTTTGACACCCTTTCACCCCCTCGGGCGCCTTTTCCCGCCTCCCCCGCTCCTCTCCCGCTCACTTCCGGTTTCCGCCTCCCACTTCCGGGTTTCCGCCTCCCACTTCCGGGTTCCAACAAATCCCCTCCCCCGCCCTCCCCAAACACTTTTTTACACCGTTTCACCCCCTCGGACGCCTTTTCCCGCCTCCCCCGCTCCTCTCCCCCTCACTTCCGGTTTCCGCCTCCCACTTCCGGGTTTCCGCCTCCCACTTCCGGGTTCCACCCAATCCCCTCCCCCGCCCTCCCCAAACACTTTTTTACACCGTTTCACCCCCTCGGGCGCCTTTTCCCGCCTCCCCCGCTCCTCTCCCCCTCACTTCCGGTTTCGGCCTCCCACTTCCGGGTTTCCGCCTCCCACTTCCGGGTTCCACCCAATCCCCTCCCCCGCCCTCCCCACACACTTTTTTACACCGTTTCACCCCTTCGGACGCCTTTTCCCGCCTCCCCCGCTCCTCTCCCCCTCACTTCCGGTTTCGGCCTCCCACTTCCGGGTTTCCGCCTCCCACTTCCGGGTTCCACCCAATCCCCTCCCCCGCCCTCCCCAAACACTTTTTGACACCGTTTCACCCCCTCGGACGCCTTTTCCCGCCTCCCCCGCTCCTCTCCCCCTCACTTCCGGTTTCGGCCTCCCACTTCCGGGTTTCCGCCTCCCACTTCCGGGTTCCACCCAATCCCCTCCCCCGCCCTCCCCAAACACTTTTTGACACCGTTTCACCCCCTCGGGCGCCTTTTCCCGCCTCCCCCGCTCCTCTCCCCCTCACTTCCGGTTTCGGCCTCCCACTTCCGGGTTTCCGCCTCCCACTTCCGGGTTCCAACAAATCCCCTCCCCCGCCCTCCCCAAACACTTTTTGACACCGTTTCACCCCCTCGGGCGCCTTTTCCCGCCTCCCCCGCTCCTCTCCCCCTCACTTCCGGTTTCGGCCTCCCACTTCCGGGTTTCCGCCTCCCACTTCCGGGTTCCACCCAATCCCCTCCCCCGCCCTCCCCAAACACTTTTTGACACCGTTTCACCCCCTCGGGCGCCTTTTCCCGCCTCCCCCGCTCCTCTCCCCCTCACTTCCGGTTTCCGCCTCCCACTTCCGGGTTTCCGCCTCCCACTTCCGGGTTCCACCCAATCCCCTCCCCCGCCCTCCCCAAACACTTTTTGACACCGTTTCACCCCCTCGGACGCCTTTTCCCGCCTCCCCCGCTCCTCTCCCCCTCACTTCCGGTTTCCGCCTCCCACTTCCGGGTTTCCGCCTCCCACTTCCGGGTTCCACCCAATCCCCTCCCCCGCCCTCCCCAAACACTTTTTGACACCGTTTCACCCCCTCGGGCGCCTTTTCCCGCCTCCCCCGCTCCTCTCCCGCTCACTTCCGGTTTCCGCCTCCCACTTCCGGGTTTCCGCCTCCCACTTCCGGGTTCCAACAAATCCCCTCCCCCGCCCTCCCCAAACACTTTTTTACACCGTTTCACCCCCTCGGACGCCTTTTCCCGCCTCCCCCGCTCCTCTCCCCCTCACTTCCGGTTTCCGCCTCCCACTTCCGGGTTTCCGCCTCCCACTTCCGGGTTCCACCCAATCCCCTCCCCCGCCCTCCCCAAACACTTTTTTACACCGTTTCACCCCCTCGGGCGCCTTTTCCCGCCTCCCCCGCTCCTCTCCCCCTCACTTCCGGTTTCGGCCTCCCACTTCCGGGTTTCCGCCTCCCACTTCCGGGTTCCACCCAATCCCCTCCCCCGCCCTCCCCACACACTTTTTTACACCGTTTCTCCCCCTCGGGCGCCTTTTCCCGCCTCCCCCGCTCCTCTCCCCCTCACTTCCGGTTTCGGCCTCCCACTTCCGGGTTTCCGCCTCCCACTTCCGGGTTCCACCCAATCCCCTCCCCCGCCCTCCCCACACACTTTTTTACACCGTTTCACCCCCTCGGGCGCCTTTTCCCGCCTCCCCCGCTCCTCTCCCCCTCACTTCCGGTTTCGGCCTCCCACTTCCGGGTTTCCGCCTCCCACTTCCGGGTTCCACCCAATCCCCTCCCCCGCCCTCCCCAAACACTTTTTGACACCGTTTCACCCCCTCGGACGCCTTTTCCCGCCTCCCCCGCTCCTCTCCCCCTCACTTCCGGTTTCCGCCTCCCACTTCCGGGTTTCCGCCTCCCACTTCCGGGTTCCACCCAATCCCCTCCCCCGCCCTCCCCAAACACTTTTTGACACCGTTTCACCCCCTCGGACGCCTTTTCCCGCCTCCCCCGCTCCTCTCCCCCTCACTTCCGGTTTCCGCCTCCCACTTCCGGGTTTCCGCCTCCCACTTCCGGGTTCCAACAAATCCCCTCCCCCGCCCTCCCCAAACACTTTTTGACACCCTTTCACCCCCTCGGACGCCTTTTCCCGCCTCCCCCGCTCCTCTCCCCCTCACTTCCGGTTTCCGCCTCCCACTTCCGGGTTTCCGCCTCCCACTTCCGGGTTCCACCCAATCCCCTCCCCCGCCCTCCCCAAACACTTTTTTACACCGTTTCACCCCCTCGGACGCCTTTTCCCGCCTCCCCCGCTCCTCTCCCCCTCACTTCCGGTTTCCGCCTCCCACTTCCGGGTTTCCGCCTCCCACTTCCGGGTTCCACCCAATCCCCTCCCCCGCCCTCCCCAAACACTTTTTGACACCGTTTCACCCCCTCGGACGCCTTTTCCCGCCTCCCCCGCTCCTCTCCCCCTCACTTCCGGTTTCCGCCTCCCACTTCCGGGTTTCCGCCTCCCACTTCCGGGTTCCACCCAATCCCCTCCCCCGCCCTCCCCAAACACTTTTTGACACCGTTTCACCCCCTCGGACACCTTTTCCCGCCTCCCCCGCTCCTCTCCCCCTCACTTCCGGTTTCCGCCTCCCACTTCCGGGTTTCCGCCTCCCACTTCCGGGTTCCAACAAATCCCCTCCCCCGCCCTCCCCAAACACTTTTTGACACCGTTTCACCCCCTCGGGCGCCTTTTCCCGCCTCCCCCGCTCCTCTCCCCCTCACTTCCGGTTTCGGCCTCCCACTTCCGGGTTTCCGCCTCCCACTTCCGGGTTCCAACAAATCCCCTCCCCCGCCCTCCCCAAACACTTTTTGACACCGTTTCACCCCCTCGGGCGCCTTTTCCCGCCTCCCCCGCTCCTCTCCCCCTCACTTCCGGTTTCCGCCTCCCACTTCCGGGTTTCCGCCTCCCACTTCCGGGTTCCACCCAATCCCCTCCCCCGCCCTCCCCAAACACTTTTTTACACCGTTTCACCCCCTCGGACGCCTTTTCCCGCCTCCCCCGCTCCTCTCCCCCTCACTTCCGGTTTCGGCCTCCCACTTCCGGGTTTCCGCCTCCCACTTCCGGGTTCCACCCAATCCCCTCCCCCGCCCTCCCCAAACACTTTTTGACACCGTTTCACCCCCTCGGGCGCCTTTTCCCGCCTCCCCCGCTCCTCTCCCCCTCACTTCCGGTTTCGGCCTCCCACTTCCGGGTTTCCGCCTCCCACTTCCGGGTTCCACCCAATCCCCTCCCCCGCCCTCCCCAAACACTTTTTTACACCGTTTCACCCCTTCGGACGCCTTTTCCCGCCTCCCCCGCTCCTCTCCCCCTCACTTCCGGTTTCGGCCTCCCACTTCCGGGTTTCCGCCTCCCACTTCCGGGTTCCACCCAATCCCCTCCCCCGCCCTCCCCAAACACTTTTTGACACCGTTTCACCCCCTCGGGCGCCTTTTCCCGCCTCCCCCGCTCCTCTCCCCCTCACTTCCGGTTTCGGCCTCCCACTTCCGGGTTTCCGCCTCCCACTTCCGGGTTCCACCCAATCCCCTCCCCCGCCCTCCCCAAACACTTTTTGACACCGTTTCACCCCCTCGGGCGCCTTTTCCCGCCTCCCCCGCTCCTCTCCCCCTCACTTCCGGTTTCGGCCTCCCACTTCCGGGTTTCCGCCTCCCACTTCCGGGTTCCACCCAATCCCCTCCCCCGCCCTCCCCAAACACTTTTTGACACCGTTTCACCCCCTCGGACGCCTTTTCCCGCCTCCCCCGCTCCTCTCCCCCTCACTTCCGGTTTCCGCCTCCCACTTCCGGGTTTCCGCCTCCCACTTCCGGGTTCCACCCAATCCCCTCCCCCGCCCTCCCCAAACACTTTTTGACACCGTTTCACCCCCTCGGGCGCCTTTTCCCGCCTCCCCCGCTCCTCTCCCCCTCACTTCCGGTTTCCGCCTCCCACTTCCGGGTTTCCGCCTCCCACTTCCGGGTTCCACCCAATCCCCTCCCCCGCCCTCCCCAAACACTTTTTTACACCGTTTCACCCCCTCGGACGCCTTTTCCCGCCTCCCCCGCTCCTCTCCCCCTCACTTCCGGTTTCCGCCTCCCACTTCCGGGTTTCCGCCTCCCACTTCCGGGTTCCACCCAATCCCCTCCCCCGCCCTCCCCAAACACTTTTTGACACCGTTTCACCCCCTCGGACGCCTTTTCCCGCCTCCCCCGCTCCTCTCCCCCTCACTTCCGGTTTCGGCCTCCCACTTCCGGGTTTCCGCCTCCCACTTCCGGGTTCCACCCAATCCCCTCCCCCGCCCTCCCCACACACTTTTTTACACCGTTTCACCCCCTCGGACGCCTTTTCCCGCCTCCCCCGCTCCTCTCCCCCTCACTTCCGGTTTCCGCCTCCCACTTCCGGGTTTCCGCCTCCCACTTCCGGGTTCCACCCAATCCCCTCCCCCGCCCTCCCCAAACACTTTTTGACACCCTTTCACCCCCTCGGGCGCCTTTTCCCGCCTCCCCCGCTCCTCTCCCCCTCACTTCCGGTTTCCGCCTCCCACTTCCGGGTTTCCGCCTCCCACTTCCGGGTTCCACCCAATCCCCTCCCCCGCCCTCCCCAAACACTTTTTTACACCGTTTCACCCCCTCGGGCGCCTTTTCCCGCCTCCCCCGCTCCTCTCCCCCTCACTTCCGGTTTCGGCCTCCCACTTCCGGGTTTCCGCCTTCCACTTCCGGGTTCCACCCAATCCCCTCCCCCGCCCTCCCCAAACACTTTTTGACACCGTTTCACCCCCTCGGGCGCCTTTTCCCGCCTCCCCCGCTCCTCTCCCCCTCACTTCCGGTTTCGGCCTCCCACTTCCGGGTTTCCGCCTCCCACTTCCGGGTTCCACCCAATCCCCTCCCCCGCCCTCCCCAAACACTTTTTGACACCCTTTCACCCCCTCGGGCGCCTTTTCCCGCCTCCCCCGCTCCTCTCCCCCTCACTTCCGGTTTCCGCCTCCCACTTCCGGGTTTCCGCCTCCCACTTCCGGGTTCCAACAAATCCCCTCCCCCGCCCTCCCCAAACACTTTTTGACACCCTTTCACCCCCTCGGACGCCTTTTCCCGCCTCCCCCGCTCCTCTCCCGCTCACTTCCGGTTTCGGCCTCCCACTTCCGGGTTTCCGCCTCCCACTTCCGGGTTCCACCCAATCCCCTCCCCCGCCCTCCCCAAACACTTTTTTACACCGTTTCACCCCCTCGGACGCCTTTTCCCGCCTCCCCCGCTCCTCTCCCCCTCACTTCCGGTTTCGGCCTCCCACTTCCGGGTTTCCGCCTCCCACTTCCGGGTTCCACCCAATCCCCTCCCCCGCCCTCCCCAAACACTTTTTGACACCGTTTCACCCCCTCGGACGCCTTTTCCCGCCTCCCCCGCTCCTCTCCCCCTCACTTCCGGTTTCGGCCTCCCACTTCCGGGTTTCCGCCTCCCACTTCCGGGTTCCACCCAATCCCCTCCCCCGCCCTCCCCAAACACTTTTTGACACCGTTTCACCCCCTCGGACACCTTTTCCCGCCTCCCCCGCTCCTCTCCCCCTCACTTCCGGTTTCCGCCTCCCACTTCCGGGTTTCCGCCTCCCACTTCCGGGTTCCAACAAATCCCCTCCCCCGCCCTCCCCAAACACTTTTTGACACCCTTTCACCCCCTCGGGCGCCTTTTCCCGCCTCCCCCGCTCCTCTCCCCCTCACTTCCGGTTTCGGCCTCCCACTTCCGGGTTTCCGCCTCCCACTTCCGGGTTCCAACAAATCCCCTCCCCCGCCCTCCCCAAACACTTTTTGACACCGTTTCACCCCCTCGGGCGCCTTTTCCCGCCTCCCCCGCTCCTCTCCCCCTCACTTCCGGTTTCGGCCTCCCACTTCCGGGTTTCCGCCTCCCACTTCCGGGTTCCACCCAATCCCCTCCCCCGCCCTCCCCAAACACTTTTTTACACCGTTTCACCCCCTCGGACGCCTTTTCCCGCCTCCCCCGCTCCTCTCCCCCTCACTTCCGGTTTCGGCCTCCCACTTCCGGGTTTCCGCCTCCCACTTCCGGGTTCCACCCAATCCCCTCCCCCGCCCTCCCCAAACACTTTTTTACACCGTTTCACCCCCTCGGGCGCCTTTTCCCGCCTCCCCCGCTCCTCTCCCCCTCACTTCCGGTTTCGGCCTCCCACTTCCGGGTTTCCGCCTCCCACTTCCGGGTTCCACCCAATCCCCTCCCCCGCCCTCCCCAAACACTTTTTTACACCGTTTCACCCCTTCGGACGCCTTTTCCCGCCTCCCCCGCTCCTCTCCCCCTCACTTCCGGTTTCGGCCTCCCACTTCCGGGTTTCCGCCTCCCACTTCCGGGTTCCACCCAATCCCCTCCCCCGCCCTCCCCAAACACTTTTTGACACCGTTTCACCCCCTCGGGCGCCTTTTCCCGCCTCCCCCGCTCCTCTCCCCCTCACTTCCGGTTTCGGCCTCCCACTTCCGGGTTTCCGCCTCCCACTTCCGGGTTCCACCCAATCCCCTCCCCCGCCCTCCCCAAACACTTTTTGACACCGTTTCACCCCCTCGGGCGCCTTTTCCCGCCTCCCCCGCTCCTCTCCCCCTCACTTCCGGTTTCGGCCTCCCACTTCCGGGTTTCCGCCTCCCACTTCCGGGTTCCACCCAATCCCCTCCCCCGCCCTCCCCAAACACTTTTTGACACCGTTTCACCCCCTCGGACGCCTTTTCCCGCCTCCCCCGCTCCTCTCCCCCTCACTTCCGGTTTCGGCCTCCCACTTCCGGGTTTCCGCCTCCCACTTCCGGGTTCCACCCAATCCCCTCCCCCGCCCTCCCCAAACACTTTTTGACACCGTTTCACCCCCTCGGGCGCCTTTTCCCGCCTCCCCCGCTCCTCTCCCCCTCACTTCCGGTTTCCGCCTCCCACTTCCGGGTTTCCGCCTCCCACTTCCGGGTTCCACCCAATCCCCTCCCCCGCCCTCCCCAAACACTTTTTTACACCGTTTCACCCCCTCGGACGCCTTTTCCCGCCTCCCCCGCTCCTCTCCCCCTCACTTCCGGTTTCCGCCTCCCACTTCCGGGTTTCCGCCTCCCACTTCCGGGTTCCACCCAATCCCCTCCCCCGCCCTCCCCAAACACTTTTTGACACCGTTTCACCCCCTCGGACGCCTTTTCCCGCCTCCCCCGCTCCTCTCCCCCTCACTTCCGGTTTCCGCCTCCCACTTCCGGGTTTCCGCCTCCCACTTCCGGGTTCCACCCAATCCCCTCCCCCGCCCTCCCCACACACTTTTTTACACCGTTTCACCCCCTCGGACGCCTTTTCCCGCCTCCCCCGCTCCTCTCCCCCTCACTTCCGGTTTCGGCCTCCCACTTCCGGGTTTCCGCCTCCCACTTCCGGGTTCCACCCAATCCCCTCCCCCGCCCTCCCCAAACACTTTTTGACACCCTTTCACCCCCTCGGGCGCCTTTTCCCGCCTCCCCCGCTCCTCTCCCCCTCACTTCCGGTTTCCGCCTCCCACTTCCGGGTTTCCGCCTCCCACTTCCGGGTTCCACCCAATCCCCTCCCCCGCCCTCCCCAAACACTTTTTTACACCGTTTCACCCCCTCGGGCGCCTTTTCCCGCCTCCCCCGCTCCTCTCCCCCTCACTTCCGGTTTCGGCCTCCCACTTCCGGGTTTCCGCCTTCCACTTCCGGGTTCCAACAAATCCCCTCCCCCGCCCTCCCCAAACACTTTTTGACACCGTTTCACCCCCTCGGGCGCCTTTTCCCGCCTCCCCCGCTCCTCTCCCCCTCACTTCCGGTTTCGGCCTCCCACTTCCGGGTTTCCGCCTCCCACTTCCGGGTTCCACCCAATCCCCTCCCCCGCCCTCCCCAAACACTTTTTGACACCCTTTCACCCCCTCGGGCGCCTTTTCCCGCCTCCCCCGCTCCTCTCCCCCTCACTTCCGGTTTCCGCCTCCCACTTCCGGGTTTCCGCCTCCCACTTCCGGGTTCCAACAAATCCCCTCCCCCGCCCTCCCCAAACACTTTTTGACACCGTTTCACCCCCTCGGGCGCCTTTTCCCGCCTCCCCCGCTCCTCTCCCCCTCACTTCCGGTTTCCGCCTCCCACTTCCGGGTTTCCGCCTCCCACTTCCGGGTTCCAACAAATCCCCTCCCCCGCCCTCCCCAAACACTTTTTTACACCGTTTCACCCCCTCGGGCGCCTTTTCCCGCCTCCCCCGCTCCTCTCCCCCTCACTTCCGGTTTCGGCCTCCCACTTCCGGGTTTCCGCCTCCCACTTCCGGGTTCCACCCAATCCCCTCCCCCGCCCTCCCCAAACACTTTTTGACACCGTTTCACCCCCTCGGACGCCTTTTCCCGCCTCCCCCGCTCCTCTCCCCCTCACTTCCGGTTTCGGCCTCCCACTTCCGGGTTTCCGCCTCCCACTTCCGGGTTCCACCCAATCCCCTCCCCCGCCCTCCCCAAACACTTTTTGACACCGTTTCACCCCCTCGGACGCCTTTTCCCGCCTCCCCCGCTCCTCTCCCCCTCACTTCCGGTTTCCGCCTCCCACTTCCGGGTTTCCGCCTCCCACTTCCGGGTTCCACCCAATCCCCTCCCCCGCCCTCCCCAAACACTTTTTGACACCGTTTCACCCCCTCGGACGCCTTTTCCCGCCTCCCCCGCTCCTCTCCCGCTCACTTCCGGTTTCGGCCTCCCACTTCCGGGTTTCCGCCTCCCACTTCCGGGTTCCAACAAATCCCCTCCCCCGCCCTCCCCAAACACTTTTTGACACCCTTTCACCCCCTCGGACGCCTTTTCCCGCCTCCCCCGCTCCTCTCCCGCTCACTTCCGGTTTCCGCCTCCCACTTCCGGGTTTCCGCCTCCCACTTCCGGGTTCCAACAAATCCCCTCCCCCGCCCTCCCCAAACACTTTTTTACACCGTTTCACCCCCTCGGACGCCTTTTCCCGCCTCCCCCGCTCCTCTCCCCCTCACTTCCGGTTTCCGCCTCCCACTTCCGGGTTTCCGCCTCCCACTTCCGGGTTCCACCCAATCCCCTCCCCCGCCCTCCCCAAACACTTTTTGACACCGTTTCACCCCCTCGGACGCCTTTTCCCGCCTCCCCCGCTCCTCTCCCCCTCACTTCCGGTTTCGGCCTCCCACTTCCGGGTTTCCGCCTCCCACTTCCGGGTTCCAACAAATCCCCTCCCCCGCCCTCCCCAAACACTTTTTGACACCGTTTCACCCCCTCGGGCGCCTTTTCCCGCCTCCCCCGCTCCTCTCCCCCTCACTTCCGGTTTCCGCCTCCCACTTCCGGGTTTCCGCCTCCCACTTCCGGGTTCCAACAAATCCCCTCCCCCGCCCTCCCCAAACACTTTTTGACACCGTTTCACCCCCTCGGGCGCCTTTTCCCGCCTCCCCCGCTCCTCTCCCCCTCACTTCCGGTTTCGGCCTCCCACTTCCGGGTTTCCGCCTCCCACTTCCGGGTTCCAACAAATCCCCTCCCCCGCCCTCCCCAAACACTTTTTGACACCGTTTCACCCCCTCGGGCGCCTTTTCCCGCCTCCCCCGCTCCTCTCCCCCTCACTTCCGGTTTCGGCCTCCCACTTCCGGGTTTCCGCCTCCCACTTCCGGGTTCCACCCAATCCCCTCCCCCGCCCTCCCCAAACACTTTTTGACACCGTTTCACCCCCTCGGACGCCTTTTCCCGCCTCCCCCGCTCCTCTCCCCCTCACTTCCGGTTTCCGCCTCCCACTTCCGGGTTTCCGCCTCCCACTTCCGGGTTCCAACAAATCCCCTCCCCCGCCCTCCCCACTTTTTTACACCGTTTCACCCCCTCGGGCGCCTTTTCCCGCCTCCCCCGCTCCTCTCCCCCTCACTTCCGGTTTCGGCCTCCCACTTCCGGGTTTCCGCCTCCCACTTCCGGGTTCCACCCAATCCCCTCCCCCGCCCTCCCCAAACACTTTTTTACACCGTTTCACCCCTTCGGACGCCTTTTCCCGCCTCCCCCGCTCCTCTCCCCCTCACTTCCGGTTTCCGCCTCCCACTTCCGGGTTTCCGCCTCCCACTTCCGGGTTCCACCCAATCCCCTCCCCCGCCCTCCCCAAACACTTTTTGACACCGTTTCACCCCCTCGGGCGCCTTTTCCCGCCTCCCCCGCTCCTCTCCCCCTCACTTCCGGTTTCCGCCTCCCACTTCCGGGTTTCCGCCTCCCACTTCCGGGTTCCACCCAATCCCCTCCCCCGCCCTCCCCAAACACTTTTTTACACCGTTTCACCCCCTCGGGCGCCTTTTCCCGCCTCCCCCGCTCCTCTCCCCCTCACTTCCGGTTTCGGCCTCCCACTTCCGGGTTTCCGCCTCCCACTTCCGGGTTCCACCCAATCCCCTCCCCCGCCCTCCCCAAACACTTTTTGACACCGTTTCACCCCCTCGGACGCCTTTTCCCGCCTCCCCCGCTCCTCTCCCCCTCACTTCCGGTTTCCGCCTCCCACTTCCGGGTTTCCGCCTCCCACTTCCGGGTTCCACCCAATCCCCTCCCCCGCCCTCCCCAAACACTTTTTGACACCGTTTCACCCCCTCGGGCGCCTTTTCCCGCCTCCCCCGCTCCTCTCCCCCTCACTTCCGGTTTCCGCCTCCCACTTCCGGGTTTCCGCCTTCCACTTCCGGGTTCCACCCAATCCCCTCCCCCGCCCTCCCCAAACACTTTTTTACACCGTTTCACCCCCTCGGACGCCTTTTCCCGCCTCCCCCGCTCCTCTCCCCCTCACTTCCGGTTTCGGCCTCCCACTTCCGGGTTTCCGCCTCCCACTTCCGGGTTCCACCCAATCCCCTCCCCCGCCCTCCCCAAACACTTTTTGACACCGTTTCTCCCCCTCGGGCGCCTTTTCCCGCCTCCCCCGCTCCTCTCCCCCTCACTTCCGGTTTCGGCCTCCCACTTCCGGGTTTCCGCCTCCCACTTCCGGGTTCCACCCAATCCCCTCCCCCGCCCTCCCCAAACACTTTTTTACACCGTTTCACCCCCTCGGACGCCTTTTCCCGCCTCCCCCGCTCCTCTCCCCCTCACTTCCGGTTTCCGCCTCCCACTTCCGGGTTTCCGCCTCCCACTTCCGGGTTCCACCCAATCCCCTCCCCCGCCCTCCCCAAACACTTTTTGACACCCTTTCACCCCCTCTGGCGCCTTTTCCCGCCTCCCCCGCTCCTCTCCCCCTCACTTCCGGTTTCCGCCTCCCACTTCCGGGTTTCCGCCTCCCACTTCCGGGTTCCAACAAATCCCCTCCCCCGCCCTCCCCAAACACTTTTTTACACCGTTTCACCCCCTCGGGCGCCTTTTCCCGCCTCCCCCGCTCCTCTCCCCCTCACTTCCGGTTTCGGCCTCCCACTTCCGGGTTTCCGCCTTCCACTTCCGGGTTCCACCCAATCCCCTCCCCCGCCCTCCCCAAACACTTTTTTACACCGTTTCACCCCCTCGGGCGCCTTTTCCCGCCTCCCCCGCTCCTCTCCCCCTCACTTCCGGTTTCGGCCTCCCACTTCCGGGTTTCCGCCTCCCACTTCCGGGTTCCACCCAATCCCCTCCCCCGCCCTCCCCAAACACTTTTTGACACCCTTTCACCCCCTCGGGCGCCTTTTCCCGCCTCCCCCGCTCCTCTCCCCCTCACTTCCGGTTTCCGCCTCCCACTTCCGGGTTTCCGCCTCCCACTTCCGGGTTCCAACAAATCCCCTCCCCCGCCCTCCCCAAACACTTTTTGACACCGTTTCACCCCCTCGGGCGCCTTTTCCCGCCTCCCCCGCTCCTCTCCCCCTCACTTCCGGTTTCGGCCTCCCACTTCCGGGTTTCCGCCTCCCACTTCCGGGTTCCACCCAATCCCCTCCCCCGCCCTCCCCAAACACTTTTTTACACCGTTTCACCCCCTCGGGCGCCTTTTCCCGCCTCCCCCGCTCCTCTCCCCCTCACTTCCGGTTTCGGCCTCCCACTTCCGGGTTTCCGCCTCCCACTTCCGGGTTCCAACAAATCCCCTCCCCCGCCCTCCCCAAACACTTTTTGACACCGTTTCACCCCCTCGGGCGCCTTTTCCCGCCTCCCCCGCTCCTCTCCCCCTCACTTCCGGTTTCGGCCTCCCACTTCCGGGTTTCCGCCTCCCACTTCCGGGTTCCACCCAATCCCCTCCCCCGCCCTCCCCAAACACTTTTTGACACCGTTTCACCCCCTCGGACGCCTTTTCCCGCCTCCCCCGCTCCTCTCCCCCTCACTTCCGGTTTCCGCCTCCCACTTCCGGGTTTCCGCCTCCCACTTCCGGGTTCCACCCAATCCCCTCCCCCGCCCTCCCCAAACACTTTTTGACACCGTTTCACCCCCTCGGACGCCTTTTCCCGCCTCCCCCGCTCCTCTCCCCCTCACTTCCGGTTTCCGCCTCCCACTTCCGGGTTTCCGCCTCCCACTTCCGGGTTCCACCCAATCCCCTCCCCCGCCCTCCCCAAACACTTTTTGACACCGTTTCACCCCCTCGGACGCCTTTTCCCGCCTCCCCCGCTCCTCTCCCCCTCACTTCCGGTTTCGGCCTCCCACTTCCGGGTTTCCGCCTCCCACTTCCGGGTTCCACCCAATCCCCTCCCCCGCCCTCCCCAAACACTTTTTGACACCGTTTCACCCCCTCGGACGCCTTTTCCCGCCTCCCCCGCTCCTCTCCCGCTCACTTCCGGTTTCGGCCTCCCACTTCCGGGTTTCCGCCTCCCACTTCCGGGTTCCAACAAATCCCCTCCCCCGCCCTCCCCAAACACTTTTTGACACCCTTTCACCCCCTCGGACGCCTTTTCCCGCCTCCCCCGCTCCTCTCCCGCTCACTTCCGGTTTCGGCCTCCCACTTCCGGGTTTCCGCCTCCCACTTCCGGGTTCCACCCAATCCCCTCCCCCGCCCTCCCCAAACACTTTTTTACACCCTTTCACCCCCTCGGGCGCCTTTTCCCGCCTCCCCCGCTCCTCTCCCGCTCACTTCCGGTTTCGGCCTCCCACTTCCGGGTTTCCGCCTCCCACTTCCGGGTTCCAACAAATCCCCTCCCCCGCCCTCCCCAAACACTTTTTGACACCCTTTCACCCCCTCGGACGCCTTTTCCCGCCTCCCCCGCTCCTCTCCCGCTCACTTCCGGTTTCGGCCTCCCACTTCCGGGTTTCCGCCTCCCACTTCCGGGTTCCACCCAATCCCCTCCCCCGCCCTCCCCAAACACTTTTTGACACCCTTTCACCCCCTCGGGCGCCTTTTCCCGCCTCCCCCGCTCCTCTCCCCCTCACTTCCGGTTTCCGCCTCCCACTTCCGGGTTTCCGCCTCCCACTTCCGGGTTCCAACAAATCCCCTCCCCCGCCCTCCCCAAACACTTTTTGACACCGTTTCACCCCCTCGGGCGCCTTTTCCCGCCTCCCCCGCTCCTCTCCCCCTCACTTCCGGTTTCGGCCTCCCACTTCCGGGTTTCCGCCTCCCACTTCCGGGTTCCACCCAATCCCCTCCCCCGCCCTCCCCAAACACTTTTTTACACCGTTTCACCCCCTCGGGCGCCTTTTCCCGCCTCCCCCGCTCCTCTCCCCCTCACTTCCGGTTTCGGCCTCCCACTTCCGGGTTTCCGCCTCCCACTTCCGGGTTCCACCCAATCCCCTCCCCCGCCCTCCCCAAACACTTTTTGACACCGTTTCACCCCCTCGGGCGCCTTTTCCCGCCTCCCCCGCTCCTCTCCCCCTCACTTCCGGTTTCGGCCTCCCACTTCCGGGTTTCCGCCTCCCACTTCCGGGTTCCACCCAATCCCCTCCCCCGCCCTCCCCAAACACTTTTTGACACCGTTTCACCCCCTCGGACGCCTTTTCCCGCCTCCCCCGCTCCTCTCCCCCTCACTTCCGGTTTCCGCCTCCCACTTCCGGGTTTCCGCCTCCCACTTCCGGGTTCCACCCAATCCCCTCCCCCGCCCTCCCCAAACACTTTTTGACACCGTTTCACCCCCTCGGACGCCTTTTCCCGCCTCCCCCGCTCCTCTCCCCCTCACTTCCGGTTTCCGCCTCCCACTTCCGGGTTTCCGCCTCCCACTTCCGGGTTCCACCCAATCCCCTCCCCCGCCCTCCCCAAACACTTTTTGACACCGTTTCACCCCCTCGGACGCCTTTTCCCGCCTCCCCCGCTCCTCTCCCCCTCACTTCCGGTTTCGGCCTCCCACTTCCGGGTTTCCGCCTCCCACTTCCGGGTTCCACCCAATCCCCTCCCCCGCCCTCCCCAAACACTTTTTGACACCGTTTCACCCCCTCGGACGCCTTTTCCCGCCTCCCCCGCTCCTCTCCCGCTCACTTCCGGTTTCGGCCTCCCACTTCCGGGTTTCCGCCTCCCACTTCCGGGTTCCAACAAATCCCCTCCCCCGCCCTCCCCAAACACTTTTTGACACCCTTTCACCCCCTCGGACGCCTTTTCCCGCCTCCCCCGCTCCTCTCCCGCTCACTTCCGGTTTCGGCCTCCCACTTCCGGGTTTCCGCCTCCCACTTCCGGGTTCCACCCAATACCCTCCCCCGCCCTCCCCAAACACTTTTTGACACCGTTTCACCCCCTCGGACGCCTTTTCCCGCCTCCCCCGCTCCTCTCCCCCTCACTTCCGGTTTCGGCCTCCCACTTCCGGGTTTCCGCCTCCCACTTCCGGGTTCCACCCAATCCCCTCCCCCGCCCTCCCCAAACACTTTTTGACACCGTTTCACCCCCTCGGACGCCTTTTCCCGCCTCCCCCGCTCCTCTCCCCCTCACTTCCGGTTTCGGCCTCCCACTTCCGGGTTTCCGCCTCCCACTTCCGGGTTCCACCCAATCCCCTCCCCCGCCCTCCCCAAACACTTTTTGACACCGTTTCACCCCCTCGGGCGCCTTTTCCCGCCTCCCCCGCTCCTCTCCCCCTCACTTCCGGTTTCGGCCTCCCACTTCCGGGTTTCCGCCTCCCACTTCCGGGTTCCAACAAATCCCCTCCCCCGCCCTCCCCAAACACTTTTTGACACCGTTTCACCCCCTCGGGCGCCTTTTCCCGCCTCCCCCGCTCCTCTCCCCCTCACTTCCGGTTTCGGCCTCCCACTTCCGGGTTTCCGCCTCCCACTTCCGGGTTCCACCCAATCCCCTCCCCCGCCCTCCCCAAACACTTTTTGACACCGTTTCACCCCCTCGGGCGCCTTTTCCCGCCTCCCCCGCTCCTCTCCCCCTCACTTCCGGTTTCGGCCTCCCACTTCCGGGTTTCCGCCTCCCACTTCCGGGTTCCACCCAATCCCCTCCCCCGCCCTCCCCAAACACTTTTTTACACCGTTTCACCCCCTCGGACGCCTTTTCCCGCCTCCCCCGCTCCTCTCCCCCTCACTTCCGGTTTCGGCCTCCCACTTCCGGGTTTCCGCCTCCCACTTCCGGGTTCCACCCAATCCCCTCCCCCGCCCTCCCCAAACACTTTTTTACACCGTTTCACCCCTTCGGACGCCTTTTCCCGCCTCCCCCGCTCCTCTCCCCCTCACTTCCGGTTTCGGCCTCCCACTTCCGGGTTTCCGCCTCCCACTTCCGGGTTCCACCCAATCCCCTCCCCCGCCCTCCCCAAACACTTTTTGACACCGTTTCACCCCCTCGGGCGCCTTTTCCCGCCTCCCCCGCTCCTCTCCCCCTCACTTCCGGTTTCGGCCTCCCACTTCCGGGTTTCCGCCTCCCACTTCCGGGTTCCACCCAATCCCCTCCCCCGCCCTCCCCAAACACTTTTTGACACCGTTTCACCCCCTCGGACGCCTTTTCCCGCCTCCCCCGCTCCTCTCCCCCTCACTTCCGGTTTCCGCCTCCCACTTCCGGGTTTCCGCCTCCCACTTCCGGGTTTCCGCCTCCCACTTCCGGGTTCCACCCAATCCCCTCCCCCGCCCTCCCCAAACACTTTTTGACACCGTTTCACCCCCTCGGACGCCTTTTCCCGCCTCCCCCGCTCCTCTCCCCCTCACTTCCGGTTTCCGCCTCCCACTTCCGGGTTTCCGCCTCCCACTTCCGGGTTCCACCCAATCCCCTCCCCCGCCCTCCCCAAACACTTTTTGACACCGTTTCACCCCCTCGGACGCCTTTTCCCGCCTCCCCCGCTCCTCTCCCCCTCACTTCCGGTTTCCGCCTCCCACTTCCGGGTTTCCGCCTCCCACTTCCGGGTTCCACCCAATCCCCTCCCCCGCCCTCCCCAAACACTTTTTGACACCGTTTCTCCCCCTCGGACGCCTTTTCCCGCCTCCCCGCTCCTCTCCCCCTCACTTCCGGTTTCGGCCTCCCACTTCCGGGTTTCCGCCTCCCACTTCCGGGTTCCACCCAATCCCCTCCCCCGCCCTCCCCACACACTTTTTTACACCGTTTCACCCCCTCGGACGCCTTTTCCCGCCTCCCCCGCTCCTCTCCCCCTCACTTCCGGTTTCGGCCTCCCACTTCCGGGTTTCCGCCTCCCACTTCCGGGTTCCACCCAATCCCCTCCCCCGCCCTCCCCAAACACTTTTTGACACCGTTTCACCCCCTCGGACGCCTTTTCCCGCCTCCCCCGCTCCTCTCCCCCTCACTTCCGGTTTCCGCCTCCCACTTCCGGGTTTCCGCCTCCCACTTCCGGGTTCCACCCAATCCCCTCCCCCGCCCTCCCCAAACACTTTTTGACACCGTTTCACCCCCTCGGACGCCTTTTCCCGCCTCCCCCGCTCCTCTCCCGCTCACTTCCGGTTTCGGCCTCCCACTTCCGGGTTTCCGCCTCCCACTTCCGGGTTCCAACAAATCCCCTCCCCCGCCCTCCCCAAACACTTTTTGACACCCTTTCACCCCCTCGGACGCCTTTTCCCGCCTCCCCCCGCTCCTCTCCCCCTCACTTCCGGTTTCGGCCTCCCACTTCCGGGTTTCCGCCTCCCACTTCCGGGTTCCAACAAATCCCCTCCCCCGCCCTCCCCAAACACTTTTTTACACCGTTTCACCCCCTCGGACGCCTTTTCCCGCCTCCCCCGCTCCTCTCCCCCTCACTTCCGGTTTCGGCCTCCCACTTCCGGGTTTCCGCCTCCCACTTCCGGGTTCCACCCAATCCCCTCCCCCGCCCTCCCCAAACACTTTTTGACACCGTTTCACCCCCTCGGACGCCTTTTCCCGCCTCCCCCGCTCCTCTCCCCCTCACTTCCGGTTTCCGCCTCCCACTTCCGGGTTTCCGCCTCCCACTTCCGGGTTCCACCCAATCCCCTCCCCCGCCCTCCCCAAACACTTTTTGACACCGTTTCACCCCCTCGGACACCTTTTCCCGCCTCCCCCGCTCCTCTCCCCCTCACTTCCGGTTTCGGCCTCCCACTTCCGGGTTTCCGCCTCCCACTTCCGGGTTCCAACAAATCCCCTCCCCCGCCCTCCCCAAACACTTTTTGACACCGTTTCACCCCCTCGGGCGCCTTTTCCCGCCTCCCCCGCTCCTCTCCCCCTCACTTCCGGTTTCGGCCTCCCACTTCCGGGTTTCCGCCTCCCACTTCCGGGTTCCAACAAATCCCCTCCCCCGCCCTCCCCAAACACTTTTTGACACCGTTTCACCCCCTCGGGCGCCTTTTCCCGCCTCCCCCGCTCCTCTCCCCCTCACTTCCGGTTTCGGCCTCCCACTTCCGGGTTTCCGCCTCCCACTTCCGGGTTCCACCCAATCCCCTCCCCCGCCCTCCCCAAACACTTTTTTACACCGTTTCACCCCCTCGGGCGCCTTTTCCCGCCTCCCCCGCTCCTCTCCCCCTCACTTCCGGTTTCGGCCTCCCACTTCCGGGTTTCCGCCTCCCACTTCCGGGTTCCACCCAATCCCCTCCCCCGCCCTCCCCAAACACTTTTTTACACCGTTTCACCCCTTCGGACGCCTTTTCCCGCCTCCCCCGCTCCTCTCCCCCTCACTTCCGGTTTCGGCCTCCCACTTCCGGGTTTCCGCCTCCCACTTCCGGGTTCCACCCAATCCCCTCCCCCGCCCTCCCCAAACACTTTTTGACACCGTTTCACCCCCTCGGGCGCCTTTTCCCGCCTCCCCCGCTCCTCTCCCCCTCACTTCCGGTTTCGGCCTCCCACTTCCGGGTTTCCGCCTCCCACTTCCGGGTTCCACCCAATCCCCTCCCCCGCCCTCCCCAAACACTTTTTGACACCGTTTCACCCCCTCGGGCGCCTTTTCCCGCCTCCCCCGCTCCTCTCCCCCTCACTTCCGGTTTCGGCCTCCCACTTCCGGGTTTACGCCTCCCACTTCCGGGTTCCACCCAATCCCCTCCCCCGCCCTCCCCAAACACTTTTTGACACCGTTTCACCCCCTCGGACGCCTTTTCCCGCCTCCCCCGCTCCTCTCCCCCTCACTTCCGGTTTCCGCCTCCCACTTCCGGGTTTCCGCCTCCCACTTCCGGGTTCCACCCAATCCCCTCCCCCGCCCTCCCCAAACACTTTTTGACACCGTTTCACCCCCTCGGGCGCCTTTTCCCGCCTCCCCCGCTCCTCTCCCCCTCACTTCCGGTTTCCGCCTCCCACTTCCGGGTTTCCGCCTCCCACTTCCGGGTTCCACCCAATCCCCTCCCCCGCCCTCCCCAAACACTTTTTTACACCGTTTCACCCCCTCGGACGCCTTTTCCCGCCTCCCCCGCTCCTCTCCCCCTCACTTCCGGTTTCGGCCTCCCACTTCCGGGTTTCCGCCTCCCACTTCCGGGTTCCAACAAATCCCCTCCCCCGCCCTCCCCAAACACTTTTTGACACCGTTTCACCCCCTCGGACGCCTTTTCCCGCCTCCCCCGCTCCTCTCCCCCTCACTTCCGGTTTCGGCCTCCCACTTCCGGGTTTCCGCCTCCCACTTCCGGGTTCCACCCAATCCCCTCCCCCGCCCTCCCCACACACTTTTTTACACCGTTTCACCCCCTCGGACGCCTTTTCCCGCCTCCCCCGCTCCTCTCCCCCTCACTTCCGGTTTCCGCCTCCCACTTCCGGGTTTCCGCCTCCCACTTCCGGGTTCCACCCAATCCCCTCCCCCGCCCTCCCCAAACACTTTTTGACACCCTTTCACCCCCTCGGACGCCTTTTCCCGCCTCCCCCGCTCCTCTCCCCCTCACTTCCGGTTTCCGCCTCCCACTTCCGGGTTTCCGCCTCCCACTTCCGGGTTCCACCCAATCCCCTCCCCCGCCCTCCCCAAACACTTTTTTACACCGTTTCACCCCCTCGGGCGCCTTTTCCCGCCTCCCCCGCTCCTCTCCCCCTCACTTCCGGTTTCGGCCTCCCACTTCCGGGTTTCCGCCTTCCACTTCCGGGTTCCACCCAATCCCCTCCCCCGCCCTCCCCAAACACTTTTTGACACCGTTTCACCCCCTCGGGCGCCTTTTCCCGCCTCCCCCGCTCCTCTCCCCCTCACTTCCGGTTTCGGCCTCCCACTTCCGGGTTTCCGCCTCCCACTTCCGGGTTCCACCCAATCCCCTCCCCCGCCCTCCCCAAACACTTTTTGACACCCTTTCACCCCCTCGGGCGCCTTTTCCCGCCTCCCCCGCTCCTCTCCCCCTCACTTCCGGTTTCCGCCTCCCACTTCCGGGTTTCCGCCTCCCACTTCCGGGTTCCAACAAATCCCCTCCCCCGCCCTCCCCAAACACTTTTTTACACCGTTTCACCCCCTCGGGCGCCTTTTCCCGCCTCCCCCGCTCCTCTCCCCCTCACTTCCGGTTTCCGCCTCCCACTTCCGGGTTTCCGCCTCCCACTTCCGGGTTCCAACAAATCCCCTCCCCCGCCCTCCCCAAACACTTTTTTACACCGTTTCACCCCCTCGGGCGCCTTTTCCCGCCTCCCCCGCTCCTCTCCCCCTCACTTCCGGTTTCGGCCTCCCACTTCCGGGTTTCCGCCTCCCACTTCCGGGTTCCACCCAATCCCCTCCCCCGCCCTCCCCAAACACTTTTTGACACCGTTTCACCCCCTCGGACGCCTTTTCCCGCCTCCCCCGCTCCTCTCCCCCTCACTTCCGGTTTCGGCCTCCCACTTCCGGGTTTCCGCCTTCCACTTCCGGGTTCCACCCAATCCCCTCCCCCGCCCTCCCCAAACACTTTTTGACACCGTTTCACCCCCTCGGACGCCTTTTCCCGCCTCCCCCGCTCCTCTCCCCCTCACTTCCGGTTTCGGCCTCCCACTTCCGGGTTTCCGCCTCCCACTTCCGGGTTCCACCCAATCCCCTCCCCCGCCCTCCCCAAACACTTTTTGACACCGTTTCACCCCCTCGGACGCCTTTTCCCGCCTCCCCCGCTCCTCTCCCGCTCACTTCCGGTTTCGGCCTCCCACTTCCGGGTTTCCGCCTCCCACTTCCGGGTTCCACCCAATCCCCTCCCCCGCCCTCCCCAAACACTTTTTGACACCCTTTCACCCCCTCGGGCGCCTTTTCCCGCCTCCCCCGCTCCTCTCCCGCTCACTTCCGGTTTCCGCCTCCCACTTCCGGGTTTCCGCCTCCCACTTCCGGGTTCCAACAAATCCCCTCCCCCGCCCTCCCCAAACACTTTTTTACACCGTTTCACCCCCTCGGGCGCCTTTTCCCGCCTCCCCCGCTCCTCTCCCCCTCACTTCCGGTTTCGGCCTCCCACTTCCGGGTTTCCGCCTCCCACTTCCGGGTTCCACCCAATCCCCTCCCCCGCCCTCCCCAAACACTTTTTGACACCGTTTCACCCCCTCGGGCGCCTTTTCCCGCCTCCCCCGCTCCTCTCCCCCTCACTTCCGGTTTCGGCCTCCCACTTCCGGGTTTCCGCCTCCCACTTCCGGGTTCCACCCAATCCCCTCCCCCGCCCTCCCCAAACACTTTTTGACACCGTTTCACCCCCTCGGACGCCTTTTCCCGCCTCCCCCGCTCCTCTCCCCCTCACTTCCGGTTTCGGCCTCCCACTTCCGGGTTTCCGCCTCCCACTTCCGGGTTCCAACAAATCCCCTCCCCCGCCCTCCCCAAACACTTTTTGACACCGTTTCACCCCCTCGGACGCCTTTTCCCGCCTCCCCCGCTCCTCTCCCCCTCACTTCCGGTTTCGGCCTCCCACTTCCGGGTTTCCGCCTCCCACTTCCGGGTTCCAACAAATCCCCTCCCCCGCCCTCCCCAAACACTTTTTGACACCGTTTCACCCCCTCGGGCGCCTTTTCCCGCCTCCCCCGCTCCTCTCCCCCTCACTTCCGGTTTCGGCCTCCCACTTCCGGGTTTCCGCCTCCCACTTCCGGGTTCCACCCAATCCCCTCCCCCGCCCTCCCCAAACACTTTTTGACACCGTTTCACCCCCTCGGACGCCTTTTCCCGCCTCCCCCGCTCCTCTCCCCCTCACTTCCGGTTTCCGCCTCCCACTTCCGGGTTTCCGCCTCCCACTTCCGGGTTCCACCCAATCCCCTCCCCCGCCCTCCCCAAACACTTTTTGACACCGTTTCACCCCCTCGGGCGCCTTTTCCCGCCTCCCCCGCTCCTCTCCCCCTCACTTCCGGTTTCGGCCTCCCACTTCCGGGTTTCCGCCTCCCACTTCCGGGTTCCACCCAATCCCCTCCCCCGCCCTCCCCAAACACTTTTTTACACCGTTTCACCCCCTCGGGCGCCTTTTCCCGCCTCCCCCGCTCCTCTCCCCCTCACTTCCGGTTTCCGCCTCCCACTTCCGGGTTTCCGCCTCCCACTTCCGGGTTCCACCCAATCCCCTCCCCCGCCCTCCCCAAACACTTTTTTACACCGTTTCACCCCCTCGGGCGCCTTTTCCCGCCTCCCCCGCTCCTCTCCCCCTCACTTCCGGTTTCGGCCTCCCACTTCCGGGTTTCCGCCTCCCACTTCCGGGTTCCACCCAATCCCCTCCCCCGCCCTCCCCAAACACTTTTTGACACCGTTTCACCCCCTCGGACGCCTTTTCCCGCCTCCCCCGCTCCTCTCCCCCTCACTTCCGGTTTCCGGCCTCCCACTTCCGGGTTTCCGCCTCCCACTTCCGGGTTCCACCCAATCCCCTCCCCCGCCCTCCCCAAACACTTTTTGACACCGTTTCACCCCCTCGGGCGCCTTTTCCCGCCTCCCCCGCTCCTCTCCCCCTCACTTCCGGTTTCCGCCTCCCACTTCCGGGTTTCCGCCTCCCACTTCCGGGTTCCACCCAATCCCCTCCCCCGCCCTCCCCAAACACTTTTTGACACCGTTTCACCCCCTCGGGCGCCTTTTCCCGCCTCCCCCGCTCCTCTCCCCCTCACTTCCGGTTTCCCCCTCCCACTTCCGGGTTTCCGCCTCCCACTTCCGGGTTCCACCCAATCCCCTCCCCCGCCCTCCCCAAACACTTTTTGACACCGTTTCACCCCCTCGGACGCCTTTTCCCGCCTCCCCCGCTCCTCTCCCCCTCACTTCCGGTTTCCGCCTCCCACTTCCGGGTTTCCGCCTCCCACTTCCGGGTTCCACCCAATCCCCTCCCCCGCCCTCCCCAAACACTTTTTGACACCGTTTCACCCCCTCGGGCGCCTTTTCCCGCCTCCCCCGCTCCTCTCCCCCTCACTTCCGGTTTCCGCCTCCCACTTCCGGGTTTCCGCCTTCCACTTCCGGGTTCCACCCAATCCCCTCCCCCGCCCTCCCCAAACACTTTTTTACAAAACCGTTTCACCCCCCTCGGGCGCCTTTTCCCGCCTCCCCCGCTCCTCTCCCCCTCACTTCCGGTTTCGGCCTCCCACTTCCGGGTTTCCGCCTCCCACTTCCGGGTTCCACCCAATCCCCTCCCCCGCCCTCCCCAAACACTTTTTGACACCGTTTCCACTTCTCCCCCTCGGACGCCTTTTCCCGCCTCCCCCGCTCCTCTCCCCCTCACTTCCGGTTTCCGGCCTCCCACTTCCGGGTTTCCGCCTCCCACTTCCGGGTTCCACCCAATCCCCTCCCCCGCCCTCCCCACACACTTTTTTACACCGTTTCACCCCCTCGGACGCCTTTTCCCGCCTCCCCCGCTCCTCTCCCCCTCACTTCCGGTTTCCGCCTCCCACTTCCGGGTTTCCGCCTCCCACTTCCGGGTTCCACCCAATCCCCTCCCCCGCCCTCCCCAAACACTTTTTGACACCCTTTCACCCCCTCGGGCGCCTTTTCCCGCCTCCCCCGCTCCTCTCCCCCTCACTTCCGGTTTCCGCCTCCCACTTCCGGGTTTCCGCCTCCCACTTCCGGGTTCCAACCAAATCCCCTCCCCCGCCCTCCCCAAACACTTTTTTACACCGTTTCACCCCCTCGGGCGCCTTTTCCCGCCTCCCCCGCTCCTCTCCCCCTCACTTCCGGTTTCGGCCTCCCACTTCCGGGTTTCCGCCTCCCACTTCCGGGTTCCACCCAATCCCCTCCCCCGCCCTCCCCAAACACTTTTTGACACCGTTTCACCCCCTCGGGCGCCTTTTCCCGCCTCCCCCGCTCCTCTCCCCCTCACTTCCGGTTTCCGCCTCCCACTTCCGGGTTTCCGCCTCCCACTTCCGGGTTCCACCCAATCCCCTCCCCCGCCCTCCCCAAACACTTTTTGACACCCGTTTCACCCCCTCGGACGCCTTTTCCCGCCTCCCCCGCTCCTCTCCCCCTCACTTCCGGTTTCCGCCTCCCACTTCCGGGTTTCCGCCTCCCACTTCCGGGTTCCACCAAATCCCCTCCCCCGCCCTCCCCAAACACTTTTTGACACCGTTTCACCCCCTCGGGCGCCTTTTCCCGCCTCCCCCGCTCCTCTCCCCCTCACTTCCGGTTTCGGCCTCCCACTTCCGGGTTTCCGCCTCCCACTTCCGGGTTCCACCCAATCCCCTCCCCCGCCCTCCCCAAACACTTTTTTACACCGTTTCACCCCCTCGGGCGCCTTTTCCCGCCTCCCCCGCTCCTCTCCCCTCACTTCCGGTTTCCGCCTCCCACTTCCGGGTTTCCGCCTCCCACTTCCGGGTTCCACCCAATCCCCTCCCCCGCCCTCCCCAAACACTTTTTGACACCGTTTCACCCCCTCGGGCGCCTTTTCCCGCCTCCCCCGCTCCTCTCCCCCTCACTTCCGGTTTCCGCCTCCCACTTCCGGGTTTCCGCCTCCCACTTCCGGGTTCCACCCAATCCCCTCCCCCGCCCTCCCCAAACACTTTTTGACAATTAGGCGCGTTTCACCCCCTCGGACGCCTTTTCCCGCCTCCCCCGCTCCTCTCCCCCTCACTTCCGGTTTCCGCCTCCCACTTCCGGGTTTCCGCCTCCCACTTCCGGGTTCCACCCAATCCCCTCCCCCGCCCTCCCCAAACACTTTTTGACACCGTTTCACCCCCTCGGGCGCCTTTTCCCCGCCTCCCCCGCTCCTCTCCCCCTCACTTCCGGTTTCGGCCTCCCACTTCCGGGTTTCCGCCTCCCACTTCCGGGTTCCACCCAATCCCCTCCCCCGCCCTCCCCAAACACTTTTTGAC